>NC_058339.1:17752504-18055534 GCF_905475395.1 Chrysoperla carnea
TTATATTTTCCATTTAGTCTCATGTTAAACCTTACTTTTAGTCACTTTTTAAACTTAAAATTTAATGAAATTAATTCGATAACAGGATATTTTTCAAGTTTTAAATCATAGAAAATCATTTAAACTATCGCTTTATCATATTATTTTTAATTTCTCTACTAATATCGTTGACGCATGAACGTCCTTAACGTCTTTCAACAACTATGTGTCTGATTGTATGTGTTCGAACGTACAAGCTTAGCTGTATGTGCAAAAGTGTCTAGGGCGAAATATTTGCCCCATTGTAATAGCTTTACAGGTCTACATGAAATTAATAATACCTACTTCAATCTAATAAAATTTAGAAAAAAAATTCTTTTTAGACCACAAGCTTTTATTGCAGCTAAAAGTAGTATAGAATTTTTTCTAGGAGACACTAATACGTGACTATTCGTAAAAGCTTGAGGCACCTCTATGTATGTATATAACTATGTTCAGGTGAAAACTTGCAACTTATATTTATTTTAAGAGCCTCAAGATTTCAAGAATAGTCATATATGAGTGACTCATAGACAAAATTATTTTCTTCTTTTAAGTACAATAAAAGCTTGTCAAAATTGAGTTACAAGATGTAATATTTCAAAGCTGCTACAAAATTGAGTTCCATGATTCCACCCGTACAAATATACATTACATACATACATTCGTACATTGCATGTTAAATAAAAGCTTGTAAAAAAGGATTAGGAAAAGAAATTTTTACGAATGTGTGAGCTTAGAGTGATATATGATTCCGATTTAAATGTTCTAAAAGCGGAATAGGACAGCTAATTCAAACCGTTTTCAATTACGTGATAAGAGCTGAAAAATTTAACTTGTTCGAATTTTTTTGAATAAATCAACCATTATTTTTTGCCAGCTTCCGCAAATTGATTTTAAAACTCATTATCTATGCAATCTTTTCTTCTTACTGTCAAATAGCATATTGGAAGTTTCAGATTTTTAGTAAAATTGAAATAAACAAATGAAAAAGTTACTTAATCAGAAACCTATGGGTTTGACTTAAGTGGCTTATTCTCGGCTTGCTTTTATTGTATTCTCATCCATAGACTTACAAAACTATTTTTATACTAAGTTTATTTCAAACATAAAATATATTTTGAAAAAAGACACAAGTGTGTGTCGTATTCGCATAAAAAGGTTCCGTCAATGTTTCAATCTTTGTTATGCAAAGAACTCGGCAACTTGTAAAATAAAATCGGGTGTCTTAGAACGAGTCCATCAATCCCTACAGTTTTAATTAGAAATGTGAATAACAATTTTTTTTTTCAAAAAACAGCACTTGAATAGAAATAGAGGCGACTTTTGAATTAAGAATATACTTTCGTTTAATGTGACAGAGATGGTTCTTGATATTACCTGTAAGTATTACCGTTTCTTATCTCTACTATCTCTACTTAACTCTACTACCCACACATTTTCCAGATTTATGAATCATATGGCTTGAAATTAGAAGCAGGACAATTAGGGTTGTTTTTTTTAGGAAAAGTTTTAAGCTCGTTTCCTTATATTAACGTATAATGTTCGAATTAATATTCGTTCAAAGCATTTATTGAGTACTTTTGTCGAAATTTTTTCATATTTATATATCGCTTGGCCTTAAAGCTACTGGGGGATAGGACACCATTCTTTGATCTTTTGGAGCTTAGTATTTGGCACTATGCTACTTTGATGTTTGTAACACAAATGGACCTGGTAAAATTATAAAGGTCCCGTTTTCCATCTTCGAAGACAATGATGACTGAATCCTAAAAAGAAAAATATTTTTTAAATTACATTCTATTATTACATTGAGACGTAATATTACGAGATTTTCATTTAATTATTAAAAAATAAATACACAATTTTTTTTTATTATGTTACAAATGAGATTTACATAAACTTTAAACTTTTTTTTTTATATTTAATATTCTTGTCTTTAAATTATTTTATATCTGCTTGAAATATAGAGTGATACTGATATGTGTAGGTTATTATTTTTAATTTATTTTTTGCGCAAAATGCAGTGAAAATACTGATAAAAGCCCGAAAATTGGGAGTTTTTCACTTATTACGCAGGTAAAAAAAAATTTTGTTTGCCTGCAAAATGTAGTTTCACACTCCTCTAAAGTGTCTATATAACATACCAAAAAAGCAGCTTTATATCGCATTCCAGTCGCCATTTGTACTAGTTGCCGAAAATTTTGAACATTTGTCGTGTATTTTCTAGAAAACACTCAACCTTTTATATTTTTGGAGAAAATGAACACCTTATGAAGTTTTGCTCTAATTTGCCCCTGCGCAAGAAAACAATGATGTTAAAGAAAAAATTTTTCAAACAAAAGTTGTTTATTTTGGTATTAGGAACATTTTTTACGTTTTATTTTTTGTTCTATCTCTAACGGTTTAATAAAAACTTTTTATTTTTGTGCAACGAACTATGTGCCTTGCAACATTAATGTTACACTCTTTATACACATAATAAAAGTTATATTTATGTAATCCTATTGAGTAGTACATATTTTTTTAAATTTTAATTTGGTTGTTGTATATTATAAACAATATTCATGTAATTGGGATTTTACTTTTCTCTTTTATGTTCAATATGAAATTAAAGTTTTTCACAAAAAAGTTTTATTTTTCTGTTTGTGTTTATCAAAAATATTTCATTTATTTTCATGATTGGATTAAAGAAACTTTTATTGTTTTTACACACACACTTTTTGATAATCATTTTATGTTTTATAGTGAATTATACTTATATATTTTTAGGTATTCATGAATCATATTCAAATACAAATTATTTGCCTTTTAAAAGTTTCATCATTTTTATTTTCTTCAAATTATATCGGATGATTAAATTTTTATTTTAAAATAATGTCAACCTATGACCATTTTCTATCTTTTTTTGCTTTTTTTAAATGTAAGGAATCGGGGTAGACAAGCTTATACACAAGCGATGATATATAATGGGTATATTAATTCATAATAAAATATATGGTTACTCTATTTTGAAAATCAAACAAAATAGAAAATCAAACTAATAAGTATAAAGTAATAAATAGCAATTAACATACTTGTAAGATTGGAAACGAAAAACATGGGGCGGATGTAGTAGACACTATCTTTATTTATTTTTCCAATATCTTGGAAAAGTTTACAATCAAAAAACCACCTTTGAGCATTCAATTAAATTATTACACAAGTGAAATTTACAAAATTTAAAAAACACCCGAAAAATTTTTCGGGTACAGAACCTTAAACTTGCATTTGAAACATATCTAAGAAAACTTACCATTCAGTTTTCGTTTTCCTTAAAACCCTTTCGAAACTGAGCCGATTTGGAAGATCAAACAAAACAAAAAAATCAAAATCGGCTCTTCCGTTTAGCCGCTACGATACCACAGACAGACACACACACACACATAGCGGTCAAACTTATAACACCCCTTTGTTTAGTTCGGGGGGTTAAAAATGTTAATAACTTCTTTTTTCCATTTTAATTTAAAACGCTTTCTTACCCTATAATTGTCGCTGTCTATTTTAAGAGCGCCAGTGAATAAGACATTATTTTGAAATCAAATATTTTATAAATTTTCAATTATCGTTACCGATAAAAATATTTGATTTGTGCTATTAAATCTTTACAGTATATTGTTTTAAATAAATGGCTGGCTATAAATAGTTCAAAATACCTACCTGATAACAATGAAAATTGAAATTCTCTTGCGTGTAGTTGAATTATTAATAAAATATTGTTGCTTTCATATATTTATAAAAAATTATGAGTTTCAAGTACAAAAAAATAACTAATAAAATGAAATTAGAAATTGATTTCTAACAACTGATAACATAAAATACTTAAGAGAATATTAAAATAGCTGTTATTTTACTATTAAAACAAATTATCGCGATTCAAATTATAATTATGTAAATATTATGGTCGGTATTATTTTGACATTTTATTGTTTTCAAAATCATAACTCCATATTTATGTTTTTTGCATGTTTAAATGTAATAAATTTCCAATGTATTTTCAAGTTGATTTTCTCTTTTAAATAAGTGTATTGAATCTTGAAATACAAACCTGAAATAATTTGAAAATATATCGATACAAAATAAACGTCGAAAAAATAACTTACTTATTCCTTATTCATCGAAATACAAATTACTACTGTTTGATTAACATTAATTGGCTACGTATTGAGACAAAATTGAACTGTATTTTATGTATATTGATTCCAAGTACAAATAAAATTTATGAACACCACACTAAATAAACAAATTTAATCTTTTTTATACCATGTATATATATATGAAATATACATAGTATATTAAGTTTAGTCCCAAGTTTGTAACGCTTAAAAATAATGATGCTAGGAAAAAAATTTTGTCTTAGGTGTTCATAAAATCACCTAATTAGTCCATTTCCGGTTGTCCGCCCGTACGTCCGCCCATCTGTGGACACGATAACTCAAAAACGAAAAAAGATATCGAGCTGAAATTTTAACAGCGTACTCAGGACGTAAAAAGTGAGGTCAAGTTCGTAAATAAGCATCATACGTCAATTGGGTCTTGGGTCCGGAAGACCCATCTTGCAAATCGTTAGAGATAGAATAAAAGTTTAAATGTAAAAAATGTTCCTTATCAAAAATTATACAACTTTTGTTTGAAACATTTTTTCGTAAACATCACTGTTTAGCCGTGAGGGCGCCAATTAGGCGGAAATTTTATAATATGTACTATACTTGATTATCAGCTATGTATGTGTCACATGTTTGTATGTGTAATGTGATAAAGAAATCAACACTGACTATGCATGGTATTTAAACAATTAACTCAGTCAATTGTTTGTTTTCACTTGTTTCGTATATATAAGTCTTTTATATATCTCTGTATGAGGAATTGTACAGATTTATTGTGCTTTAACTCTCAAATAGATTGGGAATTATTAGATAACATATAACTAAAACAAAAGTTCCATTTCGTCTTATATGCTGTGTCAGATTGGAACAACTTATTTATTTCAATACGGTTCTTTGAAATCGCAAGAGCTAAAATATTCTAAGTGTTCTCATCAAACGTAAAGCTATATTCATAAGACTTACTATGTTTTTTAAGCACAGCGTTTTAAATGACAAGAAGATACCTACGTCAAAAAATTGACCTAGTTTTATTAACACTTTAATGATTTCTCAAGTGTAGCTCCATAATTGTTTATAACGTTGATAAGATGCGAGATAAATAAAATGTGTATGATGTCCACTTGAAATTATAATTAAAATTTAATTACTTATTAACCTTTTCTTATATTGACTCATTCAAACCACCCCCTTATTAATTATTAGTAAATTGCCTTTTTTGAAAAAGACATCAACTCTCTGATTCAGAATGGGTAGTTCCAACGCAGAACTCTAGTTTCTGTAAAAGATTTTGGGTTGGGAAAAACATTTTCAAACAACAGTTTTTTCAAAACATCAATATGGGAAATAAGTACATTAAAAAAATCTATTAAAACAAATTAAAGAGTTGAAACTATCATTTCGGGCAGGGGCAGGGGATTGATTTTGGGTGCAATCGGTAGAGAAGGCGAAATAACTTGAGATTTATTTGGTTTGTAAAAAATGAACCCTCACAGTCAGACAAGGATGGTTTGAATGACCCTACAGCGCTTCCATTGAATAATTTTGGCGTTAAAGGAGGCTGTTATGACTAATTTACAATTGTTTACATGTAAATGTTACCGTGATATTGTGAAAATAAGAGTCCAAATTCCACAAATATTATTTTGTTAAATGTATATTATCATAATTAATTATTCAAATTTGTTAGACAATAATAATAATAAGAGATTTTCAATATGCATCAATACAATTCTATAATTAAATTAGTGTATCGTTACCATGGAAACGCCTCCAATAAAACTCATGCACGGTGCGAATATGAAATATTGATTTTTATATACATTATTTATTTATTTTTATATATATTTTCTTCATAATTTTTATTTTGATAAAAACATTCCCATGAGAAGATAATACTTGTAATTTGATTAAATTGTAATTAAAGAAAAATCTCTTAGAAAATTGAAAAATAAAACCTGCTTCTATCTGAAGGAAAGGATTTTCATAATTAATGTTCATTATACTGGCTGGTTGTGTAATATGATAGGTAAGAAATAATGTTTTCTTTTTCTTAAGTAGGTAAATTATTCTTTAACAAAATTCAAAAAAATCTTTAACAAAAATAGAAGTTTGTTAAACAATAATTGATCTGCTTAGAAAAAAGCACTATCCTCATCATCTAATTAAACAGTCACCGACATAACATCATTTGGAAATCCTTTTTTCAAACAAAACCAGAAATATTTTTAAATTGGAAATTTTCAATGTGTCGGACCTACGTAGATGACCCTTTTTTATCAATTTAAAGCTGGGGAAGGGGGGTGATATAAAAAAGTTGCTGGTCCTGAAACTAGTGCGGGTCTCTTACTTTGTGTTATCGCAACATAGCAACTTCGGATAAGTTTTTAACTATCAAAAAAAAGGTTCCAATGCCAGCTACAGAAATATTACCTATTTTCCAGGAGCTTCAAAAAATGTAAAGAAAATAATTTAACATTTTGCTACAACTCGCATAAGATTTCAAAATAAAAACTTTGTTTTTATGTGAGATTGTCGTCGCTTTATTTTTTGTAGCAAATTTCTATTTTGAAGCAAAGTTAAACCCCGTTTTTGGGTTAATATTGTGCTAAATGTAAGAGATTCATTTAAAATATTCCAGAAATGCTATGATGGTTTTATTTTACATGAAATGAAATCCAATTTTTTTACAACATGGCTCTACAACAAGCATTAAGATTTTTATTGTTTGTTTTAATTAATAAAACTCAACAAATATTACATAGAAACTTGCTTTTTTTTTAAATTTGGATATTAAAGTAAAAATTTTTAAGTATACTAAATTTTTAATATTTTGTAAATGTTATAACAGATGGACTTATTATTTTATTTTATTTTTTTGTGCTTTGTATATAGGGTGTATCAATAATCTTGATCAAGATTTTAGCTCATTAGATATATTTATGAATTGTTCAGAGAGATATGTTTAATTTGAGAAATATCTTATATATTTAAACGAGCAATTCTTATATATATATATATATATATATATATATATATATATATAATCTTGGAAATGGCTCCAACGATTTTCATGAAAATGAGTATGTAGGGGTTTTTTGGGGCGATAAGTCGATCTAACAAGGTTTCATTTTAAAAAAACGTCGTTTTATTCGTTTTTTCATGAAAAACTGAAAAATACATCGCAAAATATGACTCTTCCTGACATCTATTGGTGTATATCGTAGTTAATGATTCAAATTGGTATTTGTGTGGAGACATTTAAAACGGTCTTCTATTAGTGATAAAATTTGTGTCTTTTTAAGAATGCCGAGCAAAGCTCGGTCATCCAGATATTGTTTCTTTAAAAGCGTCTACTACAAGGTCTTTGTTATACTATACAAAGAAACGGTAAACATGTGGGACAAACCCCAAAAAAAAGTTTCTAATGTTTAATTAATTTTGTCAAATTGTATGCTTACGAATGAGTTGTTTGGGTTCTGAAGTGTTTCAGCCCTTACGTTCAAAAATAGGTCACTATTATAAAAATTTATTTCGGTCTATTTTTTCGGGTTTATTTTTTCCGGTCTATGTTTCCCTAAATCTAACTGTATTACATCATACATACACGGTTGTTCGTAGATAAGGATAAAAAATGAATCTGTTTGCCATAATTACAATTTTGAGGCACTAATGTTATAACAACCGTAGATTAAATAAAATCTAAATTCAATATTTTCAACAAGTACTTCTGCTGGGGGAAATACGTCTAGCTTTCAAGTTTAAGTCTAATTAAAGTTTGTATTTTGAACAATATTTTTCTATTTTTATCAAATAAAATCCACAAAAAATTGCTCTTTAAATTAACCTTCTTATATAATAATTCTTCCTTCACAGCAACGAACATTGATTTAGATAAAAAACACAGAGCAGTATTCATTTTTCAATTGGTTTTCATTCTCGTTTTAAAATAAAACCTTTTATATAGTTTTAAATATGTTGTTTTTAAGTACACGTATAAAGTTAATTGAATAGATAGTAAAAAATTTTATACAAAAAAAAGTTCATTGTATATTGTTAGTGTACCTATGTGCAATATGATCCATATATAAAATGAATGTTGAAGATATTACTATACGTAGCAGGTGTTGCCTGTAAGCGGTCTTAATTAATAACTGAAGGTTCGTAATGAGTCGACGCCTCAGATGTAGATACAACATGAACAAGTACGAAATGCTAAGAAAATGAGCATCTTTGCGTTGTTCTATTCATGTATAATGGATCCTGAGTAAACTTAAAATGTCAATAAAAAATATAATTTACATTAACATTTATTACAAATGTTTGTTTTATACCAACTAAGATATGGAAATTTTAGTGAAGACGAAGGTGATTTGAAAAATAAGAATTCAAGTTTGCATATTTTATCCAGCTTTTAGAGTGACCGAATGACACAAATTTTGAGCTTCTTCAAAGATGTACCTGAGGAAGTGTAACTCAACTACAAATGGAAATTTTTATCTCTTTGCTGTATAGATAAAACGTCCTAAAGTGATGGTCAAGGAGATGAGATGAAAAGAATGTGTAGAAGCAGGTGAATTGAAAAATAAGAATTCAAGTTTTCCACATTTTATCCAGCTTTAGTGACCGAATAACACAAACTTTGGGCTTCTTGAAAAATGTAGATGGGGAAGTGTAACTCAGCTACAAATGCAAATTTTTATCTGTTTGCATTGTAGATAAAACGTCTTAAAGTGATGGTCAAGGACAGCAGATGAGATGACAAGGATACTTAGAGAGCTATCATTTTTTGGGACCAATTTTGGAAATATTTTAATTGAAATAGAAATATTTGAGTTGACTTTGTTCATTTGAATTATTGTTTTGAATTACCTAATTATTTTACCATTTCATTTTTCAAAATGAATTGAGCCAGGTTTATTTGACCATTCATTTCCATAGTAATTATTTATATGTTACAATTATATGCATGCCTTTTCGAAACTGAATTTTTCGGGTACGGAACCCTAATCTTGCACTTGAATCATGGTTAAAAACACTCTTCGTGAAGTTACATTTCAAATGAAATCAAAAAAATTAAAATCGGTTAATCTGTTTAGGCTCTAGACAGACACACATACATAGCGGTCAAACTAATAACACCCCTTTTCTTTAGTTCGGGGGTTAAAAACATAACAGTATACTTATTTTGAATTTTTTTTTATTCGTTCTTGCACGAGTCTTTAAGTAATTTTTTTAAATAATTATTTAAGTAATCTCCAAAATAACTACATTTGTGATCTAAAATAAGTTACTAATACGTTGAGTATTTCAATTACAACCAATTCAGTGAAACTTTTAAATTGGACCATCCAATAGAAAGTATTTGTGATAAAAATGTTAAAATAAATTATACAAGACGTCTACGTTAAAAAAAACAAAAGAATAATAAAAAAAAACAGTTGAAGTAGCAATTCTGTTGAACATGGTGAGTAGTGAATTAACTAACTACCTTTGTGAAATCATGGTAGGTGGATGGGTGTTGGATGGTAGTAGTTAAATAAATTTTGTGATTTATAGTAAATGATTATTTCAAACCTTCTCTTCAAACTAATTAATTTTATGTATATGTATGTGTGTGTTAAACCGTATAACACTTTTATACACGTTATATAGACCGTGGACTCAATATGAAGCCTAAGTTTTGGTTTTGAAGAAAATTTAAATTTGAAACGTTCAGGTTTAACCTAATGAAAATCATGCTTTTCGATTTTTGAAGTGAGAATTTTTATAGGCGCATTAGACGATATGTAATATATGTATAAAAAACAAGCAGATATCCGCCCCCTTTGCTGGGCAATTTCCCTTTTTTAAAACAAAGACTATCACGTTATAGCCCTCACTTATCCTCCCTTCTGTTCACAATTTTATGGATTATAATTTTTCGTTGAGGAACTCTAACTTTTTTGAAAATGAAGTTTTGCCCATGATACTCGCTGACATTGTAACTTTCTATAGGTCCAATTATTAAATGAACCTGATTTTTAGACTTTTTGGGTCAAAATTACCCCATCCACCGAGTTTCATCAAATTCCAGAAAAATTTATTTTTTTCGATAATCTCGATTTTTTCAAAGGGGTACGCCCCTTAAAAAAATTTCAAAAAATCGAAAAATTTTTTGTGTCTCCAATTTCGATGAAACTCAGTTTATCAGGAAATTTTGACCCAAAAAGTGCGAAAATCGTGTGCATTTGTCGACTGGTGGAATAGTTTTTAAGATACGGACTAAAATTGATCCAAATTTTGCGATATCTCAGAAACTTTGCATCTAATCATTAAATGAACCCGATTTTTATAATTTTTGGATCACTTTTTGGGTCGAAATTACCCCATCTACTGTGTTTTATCAAATTCCAAAACGTTTTTTTTTTTGTTTTTCACATTTCGAATTGTTTATAACTTTCTTGTGAAAAATATTGCAGATAAATAATCCATGAAAAACATAAAAATAAAAACTTCTACCTTCCTTTGTTCGACACTCGATCCAACTTCAAATATAATAGTTTTAACCAAACTTACCCTTATCAATTCTGCAAAAGGTAGACACAAAGAGATATGAAAATGTCTCTTCATAATGGGCTCACAGTCCATAAGTTTGTAGAAGTATTACACTTTACGATCGAATACTTTAAAATATGTAGGTTAATATTCATATATAATGTTTTATTATGCCTTTTTACCCACTAACGCGTTAGTTGATTGCTTTCTATGTTATAATAATAAACTTATAATATATTACCATTTGCTTCATTAATTATTATTAGTTCATTATAGAACTATCATTGTATTATTCAATGTTGTTCAAGTTTTGTATTACATGCATTATAATGTATCCTTATATAACATGATATTGTTAATGTTAATTGGAAAATTATATTAAATTTATTGGAGTGTTTATGCAGTTTTTTTTTTTTACTAGTTCTTAGTGGTTTACTTTGACTGTTTAACATAGGTGATGTTACGAAGGATTTGTTGGAACATAATGATGTGGGTCGTTCAAACTGAAATGATACTAAATTGGAAAGAGCATGATAGATTAGGCAAGGTATGCTGTTGCACAGGTAGGAGAAAAGTCGGGGCATTCTCTCACTCTCGGTAATCTCTCTCGTAAGGTACCCAGCTTAGGGTAAGGTACCCAGGGCTTATTTGTTTCATTGAATTATCTCGATGATATTAAGAAAAAATTTTTTGTGTTGATCTTTTAAACATGTCTTATGCCAAAAAAAATTCATTGTAAGGAATGATTTTTTCATTACTTAAATCAAGGATTGTTCTTACCATGAATTCATGTTTTTCACAACATATGAATCAGGAAGCGGAAACAAAGCTTCCTCTAAAATTAAAATAATGTTAAATTATTGTGAATTTTAATATTGCGTGTATCACAAAAATGGACAATGTAAAATTGTAAAATTCGAAAAACTTAGGCTCTTTAATGTATCATATTAAAGCCGTTTACATTGTCTTTTGGTTTAAATTTTTTGGATTAAACTTCTATGCAATAGAATCTTATTGGAGTAGAAACTTTTTCATACAACACCTGAAAAGTGGATAAAACACATCATTTATCTATGGAGATAATGATCGTTTCAGCATAAGCTGCAGTACATGTTCGAAGAATAATCTATGAAGGCTAACAAGACTTTTTTTTAAATGTTTTCCCCCCATTGGGAAGTAAGTCGTGTGGATTAAAAAGGTCGTACTCACAAGACTTCAGTATCACACCGACTATGTACTGCCAATTTATTTATTTGTAATTTAAATCAATAATTATTATTTGTTAAGGCTTACCATAAGAAAAAAATTCGGTTAAAAGTCTTTAGCTACGAAGGGGAGTGTCTCCGAACACGTGTTCCTTATACCACCACGATTGTTTTTGTGTACCTTGTCAAGCTTTCGATAATTGAGCATTTATTCCGTTACAACCGGTATATTTGATATTCATGTAAAATGTTCATTATCATTTGTCTATCTATATATCCATGCTACTAAAGCTATTTAATATTGATAGTGTTAAAAACGTGAATATGCATAAATATTTTAATGATTTATAGTATAATGATTTTAAAGAGGTAATACTGTTATCGTTCATTCAAAATAATATACTTATATATTATATTCAATATTATAGGATTGTATTCGTATGCTGCTGCTATATTTATGCAAAATTTTAATATATACTGATACGGATTATTACAAATTAATTTGGCTATGAAAATGTATGATTATAAATGATATTTTCAAATTGTTATATATGAATTTTATTTTAATTTATGTCTAATTCGTATGTTAATCATTGCTTAATTATTTTCAATAGTTATTATTTTAAGCGTTTATCCCTTTGTATTAACCATATTGGTCGTTTATCTGTCAAAACGCTGGCATGTATTAATTTATGTATGATCATAATATTCTATTATGATCATAATAATTTTACTCGTCATCGATATATTTCGCTTGTCGGTGAGTTAAATTATTAAAAAATTTACCAAAATATATAATATTCTCATGATAATATAATATGGTTTGTTATTCAACTTCACATTATTAAAGAATATATTTGCTTCACCAACTTTTGTTTATCCATAGATGATACTAAAACCATTAAATTTTGGCTCTAACTTTGCTTAACATTCAAGTACAGATAAATTGTACAAATTGATAATTGTATAAATTGTTTACTAGTTTGATGTAAGTTAAATGTAATGTCTAATCATTTTAGTTCGTTAATAGTCAATAATAATCACAAATAAACACAACCTTGAGGTAATCAACACGATTTACAAGATCTAAACACTAAAATAAACTTACAAACCAAAAAAAAATCAGAAAAACTACCTAAACTAAATTACAACACTAATTAGTTAATGAACAGCGGCACAATGAAATCCGGCCTAAGCACTTAGAGAAAGTCACTACCCAAATGAAAATACACACAAAGAAACTTAACGAATTTTGACGACATGCAAACGAATTTTGAAAGACGTAGTATTTATTTATTTAAAAATATATAAAATTTTGGTTCCTCCACAACCATTGAAATAGGTAAATTATTATCCATTCTAATAAATGGCCCTACACGATTATAATGTGTAGAGCCGCCTGGATTAAGTTACCTTCAGAGAATTAAAAAAAGTTAAAACTTTTCAAGAAGTTGCAGATCTGTATTAAATTAAAAACTATAATCTGTGGTTTTTTCCAGTTGCGAGTTTTTGGACACTAAAAATAAAAGTCCTAAAACCACAAAATACAGTTTATTTTAATTCAGGTTTATAGGATTTAAATTCAAATATGTAAAACAAGTAATATTTTATGGTACTAGTAGTATGATAAAATTTATTTTCTCAACAAAATTTTCTTCAACATAATATTTAACAAATTACCCTGTTGGTGAAACGATAGTAGACGACCATTTATTTTAATCACTAAATATGTAATTTATCAAAAAAAAAAGGGAACCCATTAAATATGGTTGGTGTTGGAAAAAGAAATTGTGTGAAACAGAAAGAAGCACAGAAGCACAAACACAAGTAAGCAGCACTCAATATAAATGAGAGGTAGATAATAGTAACATAAAAAATCAAATATCATAAGTCTTAAGAAATAATTTAGAGCGTTATTGAACAAAATGGGTTCATTTATTCCAACTGACAGACAGATACTTATAAATACAAAGTACTATACTTAAATATTTTAATAGCCTTGTCAAATATATATAGTGCCAGTTTGAACGTCAATCGTTATGTCACCATATATATATATATATATATATATATATATATATATATATATATATATATATATATATATATATATATAGTGGAGTAAAGTTATTTTAGAAAAGTGAAGTGAACGAACAGAATGATTTCATCAATGAGAATTGGGGTGGTCGTGTTAAATATATTCCTTTCTTATATAAATTTGTGGTAATGTTACTTTTATTATGTTAGTATCTTTTATACACGATGTGCCAAGATTTGATAGAAAATAGCCAAGATTTGATAGCTTTGTATTGAAAATTTCTTGATTAACACATACGTATAACGGTTACTTAGAAAATACATTAAATGAGACCATTTCATTTTCATATTCAAAGATATAAGCCTCAAATTGAATTTTTTACAGATTTACTTTTTCTCTCTTTCCCAGCTGCCATATTGGACTATTATTTTCGATGAATCACTGAGCGTTCAAAGATGATATGTATGTCACTTAGTTGTTCGGGTAGCTCGCACTTGAAACACAGCTAAGAACACTTGCTATCAAATTATCTTTCAAACAAAACAATAAAAAAAAACTTGATTTTTCCTCTTAGTTATTGTTACGACTCCAGACTCGAGAGTAAAATTTGTACATTTCAAATAATTATACGCCCAGGCCTTTGCACACACTACCACGGACATTAAAAAGCTCAGCCCCTACCGAAGGAATATCGAGAGATCTATGTGCCAAATGAAATTAAAGGGTTCAATAAGATATTTAATCATCTGGAATCATGCCTAGCGAAATGATGCCTCAGTCACTGTAAATAAACTGTAATGGAAATGTTAATCACATTTTATTCTTTCCATAAATAAATTAAAAATATAAAAAATATTTATGTAACACATGAAAGCTGGAGGGCGCTAGCTGTGAATTAAAAGCAAAATGTAGAAATCATTATTATTATTATTATTATTACAAACGATAAAGCTAAGTTCTTTTGTATTCCTTGATGAAAAGGCAACATTTTATTTACTTTTAATTAGTATCTTTTTTTTTCTAGCTACGTTGCATTTCAGAAATGGGAAAAACAACAAACATACAAGGCACCAGCAAAATATGTATGTTATTTTGTATTGTTACAAAACATATCATTTCAAATGAGTAAATATGGAGTACCAGGTACACAGGATGTCCCGAAAAGGACAAAAATCCATAGCGATGTTAATTTTTTGAATGTTAAATAACTTTCAATAGCAAACACAAAAATTATTGAAGAAAATTTCGGAAAATTTGCTTGTATAAAATACCGATAAACATACTCACTGTAAACGAGCACTTTTTAGAAGGTCTGTCAATCGAAAATATGAAGCGGAAATCTTAACAATTTCACATATTAATAGATTAGCAACCATTAGCACGAAAAATGAATAGGGTCACAACTCACATTATTTGTTGGAATTCCTTTAATAAAAATTTGTAGTCTACCTCCAAGATTGACGATTTAACGGTTGTTTTGTTTAAACGATTTAAAACGATTTAATGATATAAAATAAAGCAAAATTGATACAAGTTGAGACAGGCTATTGAAGCAAAATTATCTGTAGATAAGAATGCGAAAAACCCTTTTTAAAATCAATTTCAAAATATAAAGTGGCTAACTAATCCATGCCCATTTGTTAAACACTTTAAGTTTTCCACTGATATTGAATTTGATTCAATATATTTCGAATGTGAATGAAAACTACGAAGAAGTCTGGACATGTTTATTTAAGAAATCCTAACAATAAATGTGGCTTTCGTTAGGGTCAGAGTTCCTACCCATTTTTCAAGATACGGACTACCATATTAAAAGCAAATAGCAAATGAATTCTTCAATTCAAAACTTCTTATCAAATTTATGGTGTTATTGAGAAGTTTTAATGGTAAACAAAGGTTTAAAAACAACATAAACATTTTTCGATGAATATTTCTAAATTGAAGGTGAAAATTTGGGTGATATGCCAACATGTTTAAAACAATTTACAGATAATATTTATAGAAATTTTTTAACGCACTTACTTAAACAGATTTTTTAAAGAATCAAATATAAATTTTTTTTAAATATAAATTATTTCATGAATTACATTAAGATGTTGGTACAGTTGGTAGAAAATGCTATTTCGTTTACTGCTATATAAATCCTGATAATTCTTAAGGGATTCGTTATTGTTAAGTAATGAATAAATTTTCTAGGACACCCAGTTTGCAGTTCTAGTATACAAAGTGTAGATAAAATAAAGGCGCCAATTATAAAGTTGACTTTTTTCATTTATTATTCACCAGAACAACGTTGAGTAATAATTCAAATGCTTTATTATATATAATGTTTATAAATTATACATGAATTTTTTTTTTGCTTACAGAAAAAAAGATAGTTTTTTTTATTTTTTATTTATTCCCAACAATAAGTTTTCTTTATGTTTCTATTTCTTGTCAAAATGTTAACTGTGCTGTTTATGACAGAGCCAAAGGGTTCGTTTTTAAAAAGTCCTATTATATGTATTATGTAAAAGATGCACAATTCTCAACTAGGATTTAAAAAATTTGTGCATACAATTTTGTGTGAACCATACAAAACAAATTCACATAATATTTTGTAAGCAAATATACATTTAAAGTAATAAAATACGGATACTGTTACTAGGTCCAGAAACTCGCACACAGCTCAGATAAAACATAATAATTATTGGTTTCTTAGCTGCTCACTTATGCGGTCATATTGGATTCGTATGTGGAAAATTTTTTTCAAAAGATACTTTTCATTCAGAGATACATGTCTCTAATCAGATGAAATCAATTCAATGTTGCTAAGATGTTTAATGTGTATAGGTTAGGTTAGAGTGGCTGTCCCAGGGTGGGATACACTTAGTCCCTACCGAAAAAGGGTTAGCCCATTCCTGGCCATAGACAGATAGTGTGTATACAGGCTATTAATCTCCTGAAACAGATCAAATAAGATATAATAGATTAAATTGATCGAAAAAAAGGATCCTGAAGGCATTTGTTCCTCCTGGTTTGTAGCAGGCTATGATGCTTCAAATTTTCAGCAATGTTATTTTATTTGATCGATGTTTATATCCAGCAATCTTTTCCAAAATTGTTTGGCAAAATTTAAGAACAGCTTTGAGAATATGCAAAACCATTTAACAATCTGTCAATTAGTATTTTTTGTCCAAAATTGTTTTCATTCGAAAAATGAGTTGTGAGTTATCAGGAGTTAAACATAATAGAGATCCTTTAAAGTAAGTACAAGGAAATTTTATGTTTTGTGATATTAAATATTCTGCTCAATTAAATTGTGGGTAATGTACCCTGATATTGGGTTGACTACTAAATTTTTTAAACCAATATTACAATTATTTCAAAAAGTATAGAGCTAAAGTAGCCATAATATATAATTCTTTAAACAAGAAAACAAGTATTTGACTTCTTGAACATAGTTCCTACCATGTAGCCCATGACATCTCTTTTTTCTTAAGCTTTTCAGAGCTTCATCTGAATTAAATATCGGACTGGTATAAAATCTGGAATGAATCTAACTTTAGACTCATTCCATTTATTTGAGTAAACTGATTTTTAACGAATTTTAAATGAAACTTGATAATAAAATGATCAATATACGATGTATACGTGTTCATCTGCTGAAAATAGAAAGAATTCAGTGGAAAACTCAATATCAGACAAATAATGGATTTACATAATAGACATACAAACAAATATAATACAGGTATTTTTATATGTTATCTATCTAGTCAAGAATAACAACAACACCCATCCAATTCTGTTTTCAACAACTCTAAGAAAAATATATTCCTATTGCATATTCTTCTCTTATATAAGTCCATTCTCATCAATAATGCATTCAATTGTGTCGTTCAGAGTTGTATATTTCGAACATACTATAACAAAAGGTATATACGTATATATGATTCTACACATATTTGAAAGCAAGAAAATTCGAAGTAATTTAAAACAATGAACCTCTTCTTCTTCATCTTATTCTACGTATAAGCATTATGGTTATAAAACTTGTATATTCTCATCTATATCTAACTAGATCTTTGTATTACCTATACACATTTATATATCAATGCGATGTTCTATAGGTCATTTAGAAATGCCTGCTGATTTCAAAATATATTATTTTGTATCATCTGCATTTTATGATTCAAAGATGGTATAAATTTAGTACATAATTCGAAATATGGAAAACATTTGATCTGTACTTCAATCAGTTCAAAAATTCGCGCGTATCTTGTATGCATGTATGTAAGTCTGTAACTAGAGCGTGGCAAAGGACGGACCCGCCACCGGCGCATAAGAAATAGAGGAGCAAAACAAAACGTATGTATCAAGTTAAAGAATTCGATTTTTTTGATAAAACAGGCAAATTTGATCCGATCTTATTGGAATTTCTTTTGGAACCCACTAATTTTGGGTCATTCTTTTCAGCTGTGATGTCAATTTTTTGCTAGCTTTCACTAATGTGCTTAATTCCGGGATCAGGTATCCACATTCTTGAAAACTATTAGAGGTATGTTATTTTTTATCACAAATTTGAAAAGTATGACTCAAAATTAGTAGGATTACATACTTGGTTTATCAAAATTGGATAAAATTTGGATGTGATAGAGCAAAATTAAATTTTTTGGATTTTCATGACGTCATGAAGTTTAAAAATTTGATTTTTTTGATAACACAGGCAAATTTGAACCGATCTCATTGGTATTTTTTTTGAAATCCACTAATTTTGGGTCATTTTTTTCAGCTGTGATATCAATTTTACGCTAGCTACCACTTATGTTCTTTATTCCGGGATCAGGGCTAAACATTCTTAATACCTATTAGAGCTAGGTTAATTTTGATCACAAATTTGAAAAGGATGGCCCAAATAGAGTAGGATTACACACTTGGTTTATCAAAATTGCCAATATGGTGCCTTTAAAGATACGCTATCTTGTGAAAATGTATTGGCATTTCTCAAGGTTGTATATTTACACCTTATTATGTTCGTATATGTAGATGTGTGTTCTATATATGGACTCGTGTATAGAAATTCAACTTCAATTGGGAATTATTAGAACAATGTGAGTTTGTTTATTTGCCTTTGTGAATGAGAACAAAAATTTTCTTATCTATAAAGTTTTCCCAAATATTTTTTTTTTTGTTTAACGTATACAAGGACTAATCAAATGGTATAAATTTTTATTTCAAATATTCATGCATAATCTAGTAAAATATATTGTTTTTGTCTGTATTTTAAACGGGTAAACAAAGTGGAGGAACATTATTCCCGATTTTGTTGCTGATTACATATTTCTTCGTATTTACTTTACACGTTATCAAATTTTAACTCTTTTTATATACCCCAAAAAAATGTATATAAGCATGTTAATCCACCTTCTTTAAATCTAAAAGTTTTAGTAAAAAAATAGTCTATCGCATCAGTTTTCGTTTTCTTAAGTCAAATATTTTAATATCCTACGTTGTGACTTCCTATTCATATTTGTGAATAAAAGGGAGAATAAGTGAGGTCAAGAAAAGTGAGGGCTATAACACGATAATCTTTGTTCTTAGAGTTAAAATTGTGCAGCAAAGCGGTCGGGTATCTGCTAGTAGTGCATATAAAAATGTAAAAAGAAAAGAGCAGTAAAAAAACAACTACGTCCCAACTACGAACTGGTTATAGCCGTTATCAAATTCTTGTTTTTATTAACTTCTTAAATTATAAAAAAAATTGTAGCTAATCATTTTTGTAGGCTTCGAAAAAAATAATCAGTTCACCTCCCACTGGAAATCATTTGACTATATATTTTCGGAGGTCGCATGGGGAATCACACAAACATTTGCTTGGCATGTGTTACCTAACCTTTTAATTTGCAACAGAACAATGAAATCAAAACGTCTGTGCAACAACGGTACCTCAAAATTTATTTAAAGAACGAAGGCACTTGTGAAAGTGCCCACATTTCAAACTATACTACATTTCAAAAAACTAATAATTAATAAAATTTAAAACCGGACTGCCTTAAATAAAATATGAAAAGAATGAAACAAGCCCAGTATAGTTTACAAAACGACTTTAACAGTCGGGGTCCAATAATAGGAAAATTTGAGTCTATTTTTTCATGGGCTCAAACTGTTAAGGTCGGTATGTAAACAACTGGACTTGTCTCTTTCTTTTCAGATTTTTTTAAGGCAGTCGGGTTTATAATTTTTTAAACTATTTACTTTATTTTAGACTTTTTACTGCCCCGAAACTAATAAAACCGTCTTATTACATATTACAACCCAACCGAACCCATATTAAAACTTGTTTAATCCACTTTTAATTTCCTTTAATTTGATATACTATTCGATAGATTTTGTTAATTAATTTCTATTAACGTATTACTATTTCGCTACCAAAATTTACCATTTTGTTTTGTTTTTTAGAACCTATCTACCGATGGTTCTCAGAACACTTAAGTTTTTGAAACAATAATAATGTTAATTTAAATGTTGAAATCCATTGAGCAGTTTGGAAGATACGAGGTAATAAAGAAATTTTCATCAAATATACATACAAGATACGCGCGAAAAATATAGCCACTCCTTGACAGTCGGGTAAAAACTTATAAATTGGGTAAAGATATTGCCATTTCAATAAAGAGTATTTTATTGTAGAAATTATATAATGAGAGGAAAATATAACTTAAGTGACGTAGTCTCTGCTGCTCCGAAGTTTTTTAAAAAAAATTTTTGTCTAAGAGTCGAAAGATTTTAAATGATGTGGTTTCTAAGAATGAAAGAAAAGATTTGCACACTTAATGATATTATAAAATGTCAAGATATTTTGTTGAAATTTTTATATAAGTGCTCTTGATTTTTGTCTCGAGTATTAGTGATATGAAAATTGTCTACCAAGCAGACATATTTCTGTTTGTAAGTCTAATAATACATATGTTATACATATAGGTAGTTACTGATGTAAAAGTAATATACGATTGAATTATATTCACAAACAAAAATAAGTATGGAAAGAATGTAAATAAAACAAATAAGTTTACTGTGTGCAAAGTTTTTAGGGTGACATTGTTTTCTCACCAGAAAAAGAAAGTTTTCCATTATTTTTATACATACGCGAAGATACGTGTATAAAAAGTGATCAACATAATATTTTACTATTTTTCTAACAATATGGTGGTTGTGTAAGGTGGTAAAATCAAATTATATGAAAAGTTTTTATCGAATATGTGTGATATTTTTTCTGTAAACTTATATCAGACAAGGAGATACCCGCCCGCTTTGTTGGGCAAAACTCTATATAAGGTAATTTTGACCCAAAAAGTACAAAAATTGGGTGCATTTGTTGACTGGTCCAATAGTTTTTGAGATACCGACTAAAATCAATCCAAATATTGCGATATCTCAGAAACTCTGCATCCAATCATTAAATTAACTGGTTTTTCTACTTTTTGGATCAAAATTACCCCATAAACCGAGTTTCATCAAATTCCACGAAAATTTTTTTTTGCGTTTTTGTCGAATTTTTCAAAGGGGTACCCGTTAAAAAAATTGCAAAATATCGAAAAATTTTTCTTATATCCAATTTCAACACTTCCTAGCGGGTCATTTCACTCGAAAAACTTTAGCATAGTCTTGTAGTCTAAAACATTGTGGGGATAGAGGACCTAATAAAACATGATAAGTAAATCAATAAAAAATTAAATTTAATCTTTATTATATCCTAACATATCATTAATATTTCATATTTCTTCTGATTACAGAAATGATAATTTTTTGCTGAAAAATATAAATTTGCAGAATGGTAATAACATTAGAGAACAAAACAACTTTAATCTATTTTTAACACATTAAATGCACTAGAAGATTTAATTTACAAGAGTAACATTCCTATGTAATGTAGGTAGAATATATTGTATTTACCATATTAAAGGTAGAATAATAGGTGGATAGGAAACCGTGTATGAAATAACCTCAGGAGTAATAAAAATTTAAAATTAAATTTAGTTTCTTGGTTTTTTTAAATAATTAATATTCTCAAATGGCCTCATGTACAACATAATACATATGTTAAAATTATTTTAATATCCGGAAGAAAAAAACCTGTAATGTTTTTTTCTTTATATTATTTTTAGAAATGATGTAACTACGTAATTAGACAAACAATCTCATAATACTGGAACAATGTTTTTCATTGTTTTAATTTAAATTTAATGTTATCATGGATCAACGGAAAAATTATTATAAAAATGTCAAAATTATTGCATTTTGAAATCGCATCAATTAGTAGCTAAATAGATGAAGGCAATTTTTAACATGTTTATACTAATTTCGCCTGAGACCTAACATTCTGTACGAGATTGTGTTGATTAAAATAATTTTTTACTATAAAGTTTATAATTATAATTATACGTATTTTGCAACGACTTTTTATCACTTAAAAAAGCAAGTTAAATCCAAATTCGATACATTCACTTATACATAAATTAATTTTGATATACAAGTTGCTTTTCTAACTTAACATTTGCAAGGAATATTCGTTTATACATTGAATTTGAAAAAATTCTCCATAGATAAAGTCTTTGTTTTAAAAAGGAGAAATTGTCCACCAAAGTAGGCGGATATCTGCTAGTTATATATATTTTTTAAATATTATCAAAATCATTGAAAAAGAAAATATCTGAAAACTTTCTCTTGAAATTATCAAACTTTTTAAAAAAAAAAACTAAATAATGCTGTAAAAGTAATGAAGCATAAGAGACACACGTTACATAATCATAATACATAACATTTACACTATAATTTTTCATACTGTAATCTAATAAATATACACTTTTAAGTTATAAAAACTAATGTATTTTAACTGCATAAAATTATATAAGTTATTCTTCTTAAAACGTAACAGTTATAAATATATTATATTATACAAGTATAACTTTTATATCCAATATGTTGTATAACTGAATAAATATGATTTTATAATCAAATTTTTATAAATCGATTTATCAATTCATTTTACAACCATATAAAATTGATAATATTAGAATATACATGAAATCATAGATATAATAGGTTGAAGAGAATTTTAACGAAAAAAAAAATACATGTTGAAAGACTATTCATATTTTTTTAACTTTTTAGTTTAGAGTAGTATTTGTAATCGGCCCGAAAGTTTTTAGAAGTTTTAGAAAGGTTTAGAAGGAGTCCGGAAAATGTATAATCACTACTTGTAGATTGATGACTGTGTGTACTCATGTAACGTTTAAAAATATTGATACTATGAACAAATTTTTATTATAAGTGTTCATAAAATCACCTAATTAGTCCGTTTCCACTTGTCTGTCTATCTGTCTGTCGTCTGTCCGCTTGTCATCACGATCACTCCAAAACGATAAGAGATATCAATCTGAAACTTTTTATAGCGTGCTAAGGACGTAAAAAGTGAGGCCTAAATGACTTACATAGGTCAATTGGGTCTTGGGTCTGTAGAACCCATCTTGTAAACCTTTAGAGATAGAATAAAAGCTTAAACGTAAAAAATGTTCCTAATCAAAAAATAAACAACTTTTGTTTGAAACATTTTTTCGTAAACATCACTGTTTACCCGCGAGGGTGCAAATTATATAATATATATTATATGGGAATATCAGTTATATATGTCTGACATGTATATGTGTAATGTGTCACAGTAATCAACACTATCTTTACATGGTATTTCAACAATTAAGTCGGTCAATTGTTTGTTTTCACTTGTTAAAATTATTATGATGCTTCGATCACAAGACAGTACGATTACAACTCTTCGAATAAAATAATAAATCTATGATCTATACAGTAAAAAGTTATTTATACTATATGTAATATGTTAATATTGACTACAAAAAGTTGTTTTATTGATTCAATATTTTACTTTATAATATGTTACATAACGAATATATATAGTATCTACGTGAAAGTTAATGTATGCACTTTACTGATAAGGTTTACTCTATAATACATATATAGTGAATAGCGCTTATATATATACTATTACGTTAGCGGTATATACGGATACGATACATTACGATACGATATATATAGTAAATATATTTAGCGTATATGAAGAGTAAGTTTATAATGTGTTGTGTTTTGTACATATATATTACGAACATTTATAGTTACAACCAACGGTTACATTTCCAGATAAATATGACTAACTGTGTAACGTATGTCAATTATATGATGAAAAATTCAAGTAATATATAGTTTAATTTTTAACCCCCCGAACTAAAAAAGGGGGCTATGTATTTCTGTGTGTCTGTGTGTTTGTCTGTCTGTGGCATTGTAGCGCCTAAAAGTAATTTAACGGAGAGTGTTCTTGGCAAGCGGCGAGATTAGTGTTCCGTACCCGAAAAAACTAAAAAATTGGCGTGATTTTCAAAATAGATTCAGTTTGGAAAATGTATCAGATATAATTTTAACATATAAATAATTACTATGGAATTGAAAGGTTAAATAAACCTGGCTCCATCCATTTCGAAAATTGAAATGGTAAAATAATTAAGTAACTCAAAACAATAATTCAAAAGAACAAAGTCAACTCAAATATTTCAATTTCAATTAAAATATTTCCAAAAATTTGTCCCAAAAAATGATAAGTATACTTTTTATCTCATCTGATGTCCTTGACCATCACTTTGATATTGATTTCAGAAAGAGTGTTATAAGATTAAAGTGTTTATCTGTGCGCCTGTGTGTTTGTCAGTAGAATTCTTGCCCCAAAACAGTCATAGGGCAGTTCCTATGACTGCCGATTTTTTTTGACACACTGTGTTGTTTTATGTAACATAGTTAATAATTTATTACTGATCATGGATACAACATAGTATACAATGTTCGATCCTATGTTAGTTGTATGTAAATATATATATTGATGTTTAATATATTCAGTCAAATTGCTTTTGAATTCGAGTCAAATGCTATAAATATGTTACTATATAATTAAATAATGCATTATATTATATTAGTTGCAGACCACACAAACATATATTATATATACCTACCTATTTATATATAATATATATAATTTTTAAGATCGGCTATCATACTAAATCGACGCAAGTTGTATTATGAATTATGACTCTACTAGTTGTCAGACAATATTTTTTTTTGTACCTGGAGTTTTACACTTTCCATAAGTTTAGAGAAGATATGAAAAGTATATGTTAAATATTTGAGGATAAATAATTCTTTCTTTAGAAGTATAATCTACATAGATTATTGATTTTAAAATCTTGTCATATCTATCTTTGTCAAAAAAAAATTAATTTTCTATTTAAAAAATTATAAAATTAAACTAACAGATACCCACCCGCTTTGATATCACGTTATAGCCCTCACTTATCCTCCCTTTTGTTCACAATTTTATGGATTTTAATTTTTGCATATTAAAATTTTGCCGTCACAACTTTCTCAATCAACAATAGGACTTTTTATTGCTTGGTTATTATTCTTCGCTATTTAATCAGTACTCTCCCTTCTGTTTCAGTCAATATACTGTCATTTATTTTCAGTGAGTATTAAATAATAAAACATGTTGTGATTAATTATTTTCTTAGACAGCAATTGGTTGATGAAAATCTGTGAATTGGTTGATAAAAATTTGTCTGTTTCTGTATAGCTATAAAATCTTTATACTTTTACACAAAGCATCTTTTTAAATATTTACGATACACAGTTGCTACTTCTACAATGATGGGAAAAAGTTCGGTAACCCTCAAATTAATCAAGAACTGAAAGAGTTCAAGACGATTGTAACATGAAACTTTTTACGACAATACGCTCACAGAGCGCACTAAGAGATAGCAGGAAGTGGTAAAGTTGCGTTCTTTTAAATGAAACGGGGAATTGTTTGAATTGTTTGAAAGAGTTTACGGACAAATGCTCGTGTGTCAGTTTTTTGGGCTGAGTGTAACAATAACTAAAAAAACCGACCAATCTTTAATTATTTTCGCCCGCGAAATATAGTCGCAGCAAATTTTTTCAAAATTCTTTGTAGCCTTCTTGAATAATTAAAATGAGCTTAAAGTTGACTCCCTTTTCATAAAGACAAAAGTTAGCCTTACGCCCTACTACACATCCTAAGGAGATTTTAGAATGTTATTGTCGTCAAGTGGGTGCATTTTATAGTCCTCGTCTGAAATCTCGCGCTATATACAGCAAAAATTTAGTCCAATTTCTTAAATCGATTGGAAGCAACTTTAGAGTAGCTGATCTTTTTCTCACCATTGTATAATGGCAGCTACTAGGTAGTAGCTGCTCCTTTATACAAATAAAGAATAGATGAAACAATTATCATAAATCCTTAAACAAAACAATTTTATTTTATTGTGTTTGTAACACAAACAAAAAAGAATTATATCCACAATAATAATGGATTTCTTGGTGTTCTAAACATATACAATACATCACCAACAGCAGGCACACCAAAGCGCTACATAAACCACGCTTAACTTATGTACAGAGTGAAACTAGCAAAATTTGGAAAAAACTAATAAACAAGCTTTACAAAGTCGTCAAACCTTCACCATTTCCAGCTTTTGTGGTGTTATCATAGAAGTTACCGAAATGAAAGTGATGGTACCAAAACAATGGTTTCTTGGCTCTTGAAATAGTTATATTAAGTAACATAACAACATCGTGACCAAGTGGTAAACCAGTTTTCCTGGAAATATTTTCATTCTTCTTTTATTTAGCAAATTCAAATGCTGTATGATTTCCGTTACAAGTGTAAATACCCTCTTCCAATATTCCAAAAATTCAGTGTAAGTACATATTTACGGATATGGAAATCGTTAATCTTGAAGATTCTGATCAGGATAATTGGACAAACTTCCTATGACAAGAAAACGTTTTGAAGTGAGTGAAAATCGCGTTCAGAAATTCCGTTACATAGATACATGCGAAGCTAATGAAAGCTTGTAAAAGTTTGTTTAATTTTGGTTTAATATTCTGTAAGTTGGATTTTTATATCAATAATAAATTAATAAATAAACTTGGCTTTAATTTTAGCAATATTTAAAAAAATAACCAGGAAGATTTTTATTACAACTTTCCAGAATGTCACATATTAAGTCCTATTTTACTCGTGAGAAAGTCTTTAATTTTTATTCGAGAGTCTTTACTCGTGACCACTTACTGTACGTAAATTATTAATTAATCATTTCTATTTCAAGAAAGACGATATTAGTAGGATTTGGAAGAAGTTTTCACATTAATAAGTCGCATCCGGTATGTATAAATATAGATGAAAAGCTCTTTTATTTCAACAAATAGGAACAAAAAATATTTAGAAAAACTAGTTAAGTTTTATATTCCAAGAATAACATATATATCTGTTAGTAGGTAACCTACTGTTATTTTTCTTCTCTACATATATATATGTGTGTGTAAAGCAGCTTATAGATTTGGTTTTTATCAAGTATATACTACTGTTACCGACCGACCCATCGTATCATTTAATACGAGTCAATGTGTATTCATTCCTTTAGTAAGTACACATTATAGGTTTTCTTGGCATCGACATCTAATCTAACACAAAAAGGAGATTGTGTATTGTTTTTGTAAAATTGAAGTTAAAATTGAAAAGTATGGTATGTAGATAAGAATTATTACTGGCTTTATTATTGGTTGATTAGGGGGTTAATAAAAAAATGTGTTTCGAACCCGATGATTGAAATTTTTTGTGGAAATTAATGATTACTATAGTAAAAACCAAAGCAGTCTTAACCATATTGGGCACCGAGGTGCATAAATTCAATTCAATTTTTCTAGTTTTTTGCAAACTTTTTAATTATATCGTTTGTTTTGAAATCTAGTTTCGATTCGATACTTATATTATATCGTCTGTTTTGAAATCTAGTTTCGATTCGATAATTATAATGACCAAATTTGTACATATCACTCTTGGATCATGGTTTGTCGTAAGAGTTTTTGATTAATTTCAATTTTGAAAAGAACCTTTCGCTTTCTGCTTCTGTTGGAGTGCTTGAAGACGAAGAGTGGTTGAAACATAAGAAAATACAGATATTGAATTATTAGAATAAATATAATTTAGTACGTCGAGTACAGTTGCACCTTTATTTAAAAAATAGAGTAAATTAGTCATTAAATAGATCGGAAAATTGTAATTTAGAGAGTATTTTTATAGCCCTTTTCTAGAAGGAAGGGATTCTTCAATCACGAACTCATTACTGTGGAGGCGACCATCTTACATGTTTTCCCAAATGCTCCCAAATGATCAAGTGTACATAGCTTTATCTCGACGATCTTTTTATGGGTACTGAGCTGGCCAGAGGAAATTTGATTAAACAAAAATTGTTTAGGAACAGAGATGTGCAGCTTAAAAGTTACCTAATTATCCGCTTTCTAAACAAGAGATACTGAGACCCGGCAATTGAAAATGTTTTTAATAATGTCATGCAAATTTTAGAGAAAACATGATCAGTATATAAATTATTGTTTAAGCGATTTTGTAAAACTTTATTAGTTATCAAAATTTTCAGTTTCTTAATAATAACAGAAAAAATTCATATCTTTTAAGCACATCTAGAAGTTAACGCAAAAATGAGTGCCGAGATTATTATCATCTATTGTTCACCACACACAAATGCGTAAGTCCAGATATAAATCTGGACGTTATTAACCTATCCAAACCATAATAATTTTGATTTGGATTTTTGGACCGATCACAGGAACTTCCCTATAATGGGAACTTAATCGTAAAAGTACGTTTTGACAAGTTAATATATAAAAAATAAATGTTTAAAAAAAAATTATTCTCAATAGTCAAAACCAATGATAAAAAAAGTGTTATAACAATTTTAATAAATGTATGCATGTTTGAATCTAAGTATACACGATACAGGAAAAACAAAGAATTATTTAAGTAAGGTATAAACAAAGGAAATGAAAGAATATTGATTTTTCTATAAGGGAAATAAAATTTATTATAGTTAAAATATATTTTGTGTTCTTTTTTATCTTTGTGAAATAAAAAATTATTTAAAACGAACATTCAAGCAACCAATTTCAAGGTGAATTCATGCTAATGAGATGGTTTTCTATACTACTTGTACAGTTGGTAGGGTACTCGCTTTTATCTTTGTTTCATTCAACCATAAATTGGGATTATTATCTATAATGTGAAAGTTGATCTATTAACCTTGATTACTATCATTTGTTAACGAAAAAAAGGGGCGTTATATGTTTGACCGCTATGTGTATGTCTATCTGTTTATCTGTGGTATCGAAGGACTTAAACGGATGAACCGATTTTGATTTTTTGATTTCGTTTGAATGTTTGAATTTAATGGAGAATATGCAGTTGTCTGTGTTTATTGTGTTCATGTATACACACTACGTCTTAGTAGTAAGTACAATACCATTTCTTTATGAACACTTTATGAGCACGAGCATGTCTTTATGAACTTGGCCAAACTGCGTTCATAGCTGTTTTCTCACAAAACTGCTATCAGGATGGTAATAGATTTGCAAATATTACCATCAAGTTTTAAGCAATGATTACCTATATAAAAAATTATTGTTAAATGTGCAGGCTTTTCAATTGGAGTATCGTTATCACTTATGTATCGTGAAAGCCGATGTATATTATATCTCTTATTCAATTACATAAAAAGTTGAAATGAACAAATTTCGATCATTATATGAAAGAGAAGGTAAATATAAAGATTGAGTATTTGAACAAATTACAGGAAACACTGTAGAATTTTCAATATACATGCAAAAAATAAATTTAATAATATATGTATTAGGAATTATTTATGGAGTCAAATTACCAAATAAATTTTGTATAATTTGATGTAATTATCTATTATTTTAGGTAAAGTATACCCAGAATACTTATGAATATTATCATGAAAATTTCATAGATATATTGAAAAATAATCAAATATTTCCCTTTTCATGGATTATATTACTATAATTGAAATGCCACTCATTTAACTTAAGTTTATTTATTAAAGTTGTCTGATTTTTTCGAACAACGTTCCTTAACGCGGTTGTTTGTCTTTTGAAGAAATCTCATGTTTGTTATTGAAAGAAAATTTAAGATTTAGCTCAATAATAATTATAATTAAGGCCTAGAAACTATGTAATAAAATGATTGTTATAATGCATATTTTTAACCCCCGAACTAAAAATAGGGGTGTTATATGTCTGTCTGTCTATCTGTTTCAAACGCGATTTTGTGGTTCTCTACCCGAAAAAACTTAAAATTAGCGTTGATATTCAAAATCGGCGTAAAATTATATAAAAAGTAAAAACATATTATCATTATAATTTATATGATCATTAATATATAAACATTAGTTTTTGTAAAAATAATAATAAAATATATAAAATTTAGCACTAAAATTAGATAAGGAAGTCACTTCATATATAAATAGCCATTCTCATAAGTGCTAACCCCAACCTTTCTTTGGTTAATTGAAAGTATTATTATACTGAAATTCAATGAAAAAAGTTTCATTGAATTTGTGCAGTGTCCGTTCACAAAAATTAATATCAAAATGGACATTGATTGACATAAATTTCAATTGAAATTATAAATAATCAATCAATTATATTAATTATCAGTACATGCAGTTTTCCCCTACAATAAATAAGTACAATTCAAATATCATTAATAATAATAAATGTGACAAACCCTAACCAGAAATAATTATATGTTTCTAACAATATGTTATACCTACTAAAAAAAAATTTATTTGATGATGAAAAAAGAAAATTAATTTAATTGTTAATATAATATTTCAAAATCTATTGTAATCGTCACTAAAATATTTCATTTTGTAACAGGTAATAGATTAAACCGCAAGATTCATCGCCGTATATCCGAATATTACAGCACTGGCTACTTTGAAATAATTATGACCTAGAACTTTTGATGTTTCGGCTAAAATAAAGCTAACAAGTGAAATTTACAAAATTTAAAAAAATCCCCGACAAATTCGATTTATTTTTTGTAAACCGATTTTCGGAAACTTAGCTATAAAATGTTTTCAATCAAGGCGGTTCGGGGCTACAATGCCACTGAGAAATACACAGACGTACAGATAAACACTTTAAACTTATAACACTCCTTCATAAATCAATATCAAAGTGATGGTCAACGACATCAGATGAGATGAGAAGGATACTTAGAGAGCTATCATTTTTTGGGACAAATTTTTGGAAATATTTTAATTAAAATTGAAATATTTGAGTTGACTTCATTCTTTTGAATTATTGTTTTACCACGCACTTTTCGAAATGAATTAAGCCAGATTTATTTGACCATTCATTTCCATAGTTATTTTTTATATATTAAAATTATATGTCATGCCTTTTCCAAACTAAATCGATTTTGAAGATCATTGCCAATTTTTCGGGTACGGAACCCTTGAAATATAGCTAAGAACACTCCGTTTAGTTATCTTTCAAAAGAAACCGAAAAATTAAAATCGGTTCATCCGTTTAGGCACTACGATGCCACAGACAGACACATACACAAGCATAGACACATAGCTGCCAAACTTATAAAAATGCATATGAATCAGTCTCTCAGTTGCTCGCCTTACCGAGGATAAACTTTGTCTTCACAGTTGCTATACCATAGATAACAATATCTGTCGGAAAACAATGTATTCGAAGTACTACTCCTCATTAAATATAGTTCAAGAATAAATAATTTAATTAATTAAAGATTTAATTAGTCACAATCATTAATGAGTATGATAAAGATGATTTCATAAAATATTATTATTATTAGATATATATCTATCGTATATTCACTTATGTTTGTACTTAAATAGATAATAATTATATTAGAAGGTAAATAATGAAGGTAGGTAGATATATCTAACTATCTATCTACTTATTATTTACCTAGACATTTAGAATTTATCCTTTGTTTGCAGCTTATCTATTGAAATAATTAGTTGACTAACTATTAAACGATTATACCGTACAACACACAACACAAGTAAATGAAGATCAAATACCATGATTAACTGTGTATCATTTATCAAATATTATTATAAATCAGTTTGTTATATCGTTTGTTTCTATTATTATTAGTAATATAACTCATAGAATACATTACCTTTTAGACTAAATGGGAAAGAGTGTCCTTTTTTAATTATCTAGTGTAGGGTTCAAAAATCCATAACAAAATTATATTTGTATTTGTACGTTTTATAAAAATAAAAATTTACTTACATCACTTATAGACCACAAGCCTATGCTGAATCAGAAATCATGTTGAACAAGTGAAAACAACAATTGACTGCGTTAATTGTTCGAATACCATGCATAGACAGTGATGATTACACTTTCACGTTAGATATACATACATGTCAAATATACATAACTGATATTCCCATATAATACATAGTGTTGGACCCAAGACTCACTTGACCTATGTTGATGTTAAGTTATCGTGTAGACAGAAGGATAGTCGGGCATACAGACAGACAGACAACAGAATTGGACTAAAAAGGTGATTGTATGAAGACATATATCAAAACTTTGTTGGTAAAAACTTTTGACTAAACTTAGTATACCTTGATATATATTACATATATATGTGGTATAAAAAGATGATCCTATATTGAAAGTAAGTTTGCAATATGGCGTTAGTTTTGCGCGGTACAGATGAGTTCAGGTGAGAATATGAATGTCACATCCCTTGGTGCCTTTCCAGGAAATGTATAAGGCGTTGCAGGATACAAACTTTGCTTAGGCATTCGAAACGAATGACATAAATGCCGTACAGAAATAAATCCGGTAAGTTCCGTACCAGAAGATAAAATAAACGCCTCCCGTCAATTTTCAAAGCCCAGCGTGTTTATTTCTGTACAGAGTTAGTATTCAGCAACGCTGTACATATTTGCTGGTGCAAGGTTGAGATACTAAGGGGTGTGGCATTAATATTCTCACCTGTACTTATCTGTATCGCGCAAAACTGACGCCATGTTGCTAAACCAACTTTTACATATAGGAGACTCTTTTTGAACATGTTTCCCGGTAGGTTATTTTTCCCAAAAAAAAAACCTGTCGACAAGTACTTTCATGTTGGTTCAAATACCTTAATTATGACTAATTTTAATGTTTCAGTCATGTCACTGCTTTATTGTATTCTCTAAATTTGTCTATGTTTTATGGTATATTTTATAAAGTAAAACTGACTGTGATAAAATTAAATTCGATGAAAAAACTTTTGCTTTTTATCTGTTGATTATATCAGACGTCGATTACATGATAGAAAAAATAAACAAACTATTGTGTCTGCAAATGACAAGACATCTATCTAATTTGTAAACCATGTTTTTTTCTAAGTGGTTCTATATATCTAGTATATATGTGTATTTTTATTGTTGTATATCGTTCAATGTTCATTGATATTACCACAGTAAAATATTAGTACAGTAAAAGATGCTACTAAAGTCGGCTAGTTAAAGGCAATGAAATAAGCCGCTTACTTTTTGCTAAAAATTGGTCTAATGTGTTTCTTGGGTGTCAAATATCATTCGATAACAAATAAATTAATAAATAGGCAACTTGTATTACGTATATGTTACACAGATGTAAGAGTTTTTGACACATACTTAACCAAGAAGAACACAACCTTACACATGTATAACACATACGTAATACAAATTGCCTATTTATTAATTTTATAAGTAAACATTATATGAACCGTTCAATATAATTAACAATTAATTTTTTATTAACAAATTGTAACATTTTTGTAACTAACTCATGTTATTTGATATCTTACATTTCATCAGTCTTTAATATGTTACCTCTTTGACTGAACTATATCTCCAATGTTAGAAGTAATATTTACGTTCTACTTATAGGTACAACTAAATTCTGTGAGCTTTATTTATTTTTGAGATACTCAACAACTAGGAAAGCACTTATACAATCATATATTAATTTATATAAAGAGTGACCCACTTTTATCGAATCAGGTATTTTGTCTCCTAAGCATTTTTTAAGACATTGGGTCGTACAATTTTTCAGTTCTTGGGGGGGAAATGCCTGGCATTAGATTTTTATAAGGGGACCATGAAAGCCCATATTTGTTAAGTCGATTTGTTTATCGTGGAACAATATATGAAACATTTATTCCTGGCTTTCTAATTAGTCCATTTCCAGTTGTCTGCCTGTCTGTCTGTCTATCCGTCTGATAACACGATAACTCAAAAAAGAAAAAAGGTATCAAGTTATGTGTGTAAAAAGGTATGTGTGTGTCACATGTATGTGTTCCTGGCTATCTCTCTTTATTTACATGACGTGAAAAACTAACAATTCCGTAATAAACACTGTCTATACATGGTATTGCAACAAGTAACTCAGTCAATTGTTTGTTTTCACTTGTTGTGAAATGAAGATTTCAAATAGACACTTGAAATTTAAAAAAAAAAACGACAATTTTTTTGGGTACGGAATCCTGAACTCCCGCTTGAAACATATATAAGAACGCTTTCCATTTAATTACTATTTTCCTTAAAGCATTTTGAAGATCCTGGCCGTTATTTTTTTTCGGGCTTGGAACCCTAAAATCGCTCTTCGTCAAATTAATTACCTTTCAAACGAAATAAAAAAAATTAAAATCTGTTCAACCGTATAGGTGCTACGTGCCACAGACAGACAGATGGACACACACATACATATAGCGGTCAAATTTTTCAAACACTCCTTTTTTTTAAGTTCGGGGGTGAAAAATGACGTCTTGTTTTACGATCGATATATGTTTACATTTACTGTAGCTCATATCAGTCAACAATGGTATTATTATTATAACATTGTAGACAACCACAGAATTATGGTATATAAAATTGTAACAAATAAGTGATTCAAAAAATATTCATTTATTTTAGAACAAACAAATAAATAATACCAGGACTATATTTGTTTGTTGTTTGTCAGTTGGTTGGAATAATAGAATGTGGAATCACAGAAAAACAGATAGAAAGGAGCTCTCTCTAGCTCTAAAGCTGATGTTTTTTTGAAATCATTAAATTGTAACGGACACGGTAAAAACAGTAAAAATAATACAACAACAACAAAAAAAAAACCACCTAAATAAAACAAAATGACTGAAAAAAACAATTTCATGTTTGTTTGATATTATGGTGTGCGATGTAGTTGTGTATAATATGTTTTATAGTGGGATATACTATATCTGCTTTTTTATTCCATTTTTAGTTAAATATGCTCCGAAAATATAGATTTATGAACTGTATCGAAAGGAGGAAATGTGGTCCCGGAATTAAGCACATAAGGTATAGCTAGCGAAAAATTGGTATCACTACTGAAAAGAATGACGAAAAATTAGTGGGTTTCAAAAAAATTACTAATAAGATCGGATCAAATTTGCCTATGTTATCAAAAAAATTGAATTTTTTAACTTTGTGACGTCATCGGAATCCAAAAACAATTATTCTTGCTCTGTCACATCCAAATTTTATCCAATTTTGGTTAATAAAGTATGTAATCCTACTAAATTTGGGTCATACTTTTCAAGTTTTTGATCAAAATTAACCTAGTTTAAATAGAAAAATTGACATCACAGCAGAAAAAAATGACCTAAAATTAGTGTTTCTCAAAAAAAAACTTCAATAAGATCGGATCAAATTTGCCTGTGTTATCAAAAAAATCGAATAAATAATGCCAGAATAGAGATTTTTGGTAGTGCCACCCTCATTTATTATATTCATATAATAAATATGACCTTGTTTACGAAGTTTTGCTGCTCATGATTTTTTGTTATTGTGCATGTTTAGATTTTATATTATAAAGAAATGTTAGTGTGGTCCATTTTGATAATATAATTATTTTATCTATAATGTGGTACAAATTTTGAATACTAAACGAACACAAAATATATTGTCTACTTTATGTACAAAAGTATGTTCAAAATTTTTTTTTATTATTTTTTTTTCTTAGGATTATCATGAAAATCTTTTATAAACGGGTACAATTTTTTTAACTTTTCATTTTCTCTTTTCGCTACTTCTTAAGTAAACACCTTACTAAAGTAGAAATGGAAATGTCTCTTTTCAAGGTTAAATGAAAAAGTCTTTTTGAGGAAGGAAAGTGATGGAAGAAACTTTCTATTGGCAGGGAAAAGCCAACATTAAAAGCACTAAAGTTGAAATTAAACGGCGATGACTAGATTAAAATGCGATGATAAACATGACTTCACTTCTGGTTATATGCAAAATTGACCCGCTCGTAGATGCTATAAAACGAAATGAACGTGATATTTGATTAAAATTTAATAATAAAGCAGAAAAAATAAGCTACTGATTTCATTCATTTCCCGTATCAATTATATTCATGTATCGACATATTTTTTGCGCCAGTCTAGAAAATAAGTTTGGATTTCACATATTCTTTCTTTAACGAATGTTATAATCTTTCTTAAAAGAAAATTATACCCTACGTTAAAAGGATGTGTGCTTCCATTTTCATGGGAAGATTGTCATGAGACAATGTTCCCAAGAACCTAAAAACCAGTATTCTTAAACGATTCAATGGCCGGATTCTACCAACCTATACAAATATTCTCAAATATATGTATCCAGAAATATTATAATTAATTAGATGGAAAAAAAAAACAAAAAATAGTTTTGTGTCATCATTGAAATTAATAATAAATTACAATTTATACAGCGAATAAAAACATAATACATACAGAGAAAGTAAAGTAACAACATACAACAAAACTCATTCACACAAATCTCATTGAATACATAAAGAAAACAAACAGTAAATATCACACTTAAAGGACACGCTAATAACTTGCTGATAATCTTATATCGTGTAAATATATTTATTAGCAATGTTGAAGAAAACATGATCAAACAATAAATTTTTATAAACTTTATTATTATAACATTGCTTCATATTTTCATTTTACTAAAACTAGCCAAGAAATGCAAAATTTTGGCCTCATAAATCCCTATCCCTATATATTATATATGTGAACGTTATTTTTTTGTATGTTACGCTTTCACGCAAAAACTCCTGAAACATTTAAATGAAATTTTCACAATAATATAGCTCATATATCAAAATAAGACATGAGCAAAAATAAATTAAAAAATTATATAATTTTTTTTGGGCATTTTCATGCGTCATCGAAAAAATTAAAGATTTGTAACATGGTGAATGAAATAGAATTTATGGCCATCTGTACAATCAAGGTTTCTTGATATACTCAATGCATTATGCATATTTTTCAATTTTCAAAAATTGAATACTGTACACATACTTGTCCCTGTATAAAGCAATCCCTATCCCTGTTTCTACAACTTTGCTATTGATAAATGTATCTATTTTAGTAATACAAACCGAGAAATTTCAATATTTAAAATTTCTGCTCTTAAATTTTTGTACGTCCTTTGGTACGTTCTCTTTCCCATCATTAGTTGAGAATTTCATACCATCTCGTACTTTTGTAACCAGCTAATGTGAAACAAAAATTTGAACATGTACTTATTTGATTGAAAGCATTTTATAATGTTGGATTTTTGGGTAATGGCTTTATAGCAGATTTGCTGAAGCCAATTTTAATAAAAGAAAAAAAAAATGTTGGATTTTCAAAACAACATAAAACTTTCTCCAAATTTTTTCTCGATATGAAAACAATAATTTTCTCTTAGAAAGTAAATAAGACCTACTTTTGTATATTTTCGTTAACGTAAACAATCTAAAAGCATAAAACAATTGTATGGTATTTATTTATTTATATAGTTTTTATCTTCAATTTTCTTTTTTTTGTGTTTGCATCATTGTTTAGAATGAATACGAAATAGTCCATAGATATTTTGATTATATATTTTGTGTAAGTATGTGTGTGTGCTAGAGATCTCATCATATTTTCTTTCTCAATGTGTAAAAGTTGATAAAAATAGATTAGACAAAAGTTTTTACCAAATTATGTGCATACATAATTTAGTATATTTTTTGTTGTTATACCTACAGAAGAATAATATAAAACCATCATACCTTTATAGTCCTTTATACAATATATGAACACAGAGACGTAGTCTTAGCTTTTTACACCTTTTTGCAGAAAAATAATAAAATCAGATCAGTTTTTTTTTAAGTTTAATTAAGATTTTATTGACCGGGAAGCTCAAAAAGCTCCCTTAAAAAATTGCAAAAACACGAAATAGTTTTTGTGATACAGACTAAAATCGATCCAAATATTGCGATATCTTAGAAACTCTCCTTCAATCATTAAATGAACCTGATTTTTATACTTTTTGGGTCAAAATTAACCCACTCACCGACTTTCGACAAAGTCCAAAACAAAATTTTTTTTCCGATTTTTTCAAAGGGGTACGTACCCCTTAAAAAAATTGCAAACATCGAAAAATTTTTTTATTTCCAAGTTCGATAAAACTCAGTATATATGGTAATTTTGAAGTAAAAAGAACAAAAATTGGGTGCATTTGTTGACTGGACGAATAGTTTTGAGATACGAACTAAAATCGTTCAAAATATTGCGATATCTCAGAAACTCTGCATCCAATTTTTAAATTAATCTGATTTTGCTACTGTTTGGATCAAAATTACACCATCCACCGAGTTTTCTCAAATTTCAAAACAAAATTTTTACTTAAAAATATTGCAGTTACCCCTTAAAAAAGCAATTATTTTTGTGGACGACATTTGGAAACGAAGAACTGAAATAAACTCCCTTGCTCACATAGTTTTACGCTTTGCTTTACGTTTGCGAGCTACCTGTGAAACATTATCATATCCATATGAAAATATTAGGTTGTATAAGTATTTTTTCGTTGTTCCTAATATGAAAAACAGTGCGAACTTTAATCCGTATTGGATACGGCAATGTATCTACATATTGTTGTGTATATATTTATGTTTTCTCATCTTGTTTTTATTATTTATCTTAAGCTGTAAGGAAATTTTCTTCTTTGATTGAATAAATAAAATATATTTTTTCTTCTTTTGTAAATTATTTGATTTGTGTGGTTTTATATGATAAGAATATTACTATGCGTATTAAATTATCATGGCTATATATTTTTGTGCTTGCTTTCCTTATATAGGTAGGTAATTGAACATATAATCTCTCTCAGGCATATTTTAAAAGTATTATAGCTATAAATATTTATAATAACACACATTCTTTTGTATTATTATATATTTGAAATGTTTTTTTTTATTCTGTTATATTTTAACACTCCAAGAATTACAATCTCAATTACGAGAAAACTGGCAGAACAAATTTTTCTTTTTTAATCTCATTGAAATTTGCATGACCGTTCTTACGTAAGATACAGTATACAGAAATCCGTCACAAATTACCCTCTGTAGCTCAGAAAATCGCCTGGCCTGCAAAAATCAGCCTCACTCGCAGTGTGCGTTTCACTGACATTTGTGCCTTGTGGAAAATATCTTAATGATAATTTTACTTTTACGCGTTGTTTTGAGTTACGTACTTGACTTTTTTCTCGAAATTTTTCATGGCCATTTAAACAGGGTGTCTACTTAAGTTGGTTACATATGGAAAACTTTTTACGAAAAAAAAGATTTTCTTTATAAAAATCTGTTTATCGAAAATATCGAATGTGTCTACAAATTGTCAAAGTTCGTCTGGAATCTTAATGATCGTTTAGAAATGTCGATTTGGCAGTCAATTAAAAGTTTAATGTGGGAATGAATGAAAAGCCTTTTATTTATTTCATCCCCTTCGATTTATTTCATCTCCTGCACACTTCCAAAGCTGATAAAATATAAGGAATAGCTTCAAAGGTGTTGAATGAGCCATTATTGATACAATTTAATGATTTTAGCCGATATATAGGCATCTCAAATATTCGATAGTACCTATATTTAAAAAACTAATTAAGATAAATTTCATAGTAGGATAAACTTGATTTTTCAAATTAAAGCTTTGATTTCAAAAGAGTATTATAGGTCTATTATTGTTTAACTAGAATAAAGGTTTACATAAGCTGTGGTTTTAACCAAATTTAACAATAAATGGCTCAAATACAATCAAAATATTTGTATACGTTTTATATAACCAAGCATATTACAAATAAATAGAAATGAAGTCAATTGGAAGTATTGAAATGTTTAATTTTAACTTATATTCTCACTTCTTTAAAATGTATTAATAGATATAATTGTAATTGAGCCTGGATAAAAGAAGACGTAAAACATTCTATCCACCGAGCTCAAAAAAGTTTCTGGAGCTTTTTTCTAAAACTGTGAGAAAAGCTCTCTAAAAGCGTCTACAGTGTCTGATTTCATACCAATCCAGTCTGATAATATAAAGAGGGTGAAAAGAGTGAAAGTATCTCTTAAAGTTTCAAAGAAAGTTTTTAGGAACCTCAGGTCATTTACTTATAATTCTGGAAAGGTTTTCTCCGAAACTATGATCAATAGATAGTTACTGGTTTGAAACTGTAACTAGTTTCAAAAGGGGAATAGTTTTCTTAAACTTAGCTTTCAAGGATTTTTTGCTTAAAGGAGTCAATCAAATATTTTCTGAGGGAAACAACTTTTTTTTTTTAGTTTGAGGATATATTTTTTGAAATGTACAGATTTTAAAACGAATGTTAGTATATGTCGTAAGCGTATATTCTGATCGTAAGCCATTTCAGTGAAAAAACGGAAAAATTGTATTAAATAAATATTCCGTGTATAAATTACTGACCAAATTATTGAAATCCAAATTTGATCAAAGCATTAACATGAGGATAAAAGTTTTTGTGAAATCATTTGTTGTGTTTTAGTTTTATTAGTTGAATATCAGTTTCTTATATCATGAATTGTTTGAAGTTTTATGAATACAAACTACCTACCTTAAAGATTTTAAAACAAAAAATTTAGAAAAGCTTTGCTCATTAAAAATCTATTATTGTTTGGTATACTAAAAATAATTTGAATTGAATTTTGATGAATCAAAAACAACTTTAATTTAAGCCCTTTGCTTAATAAGTACTAGAAATGAAAAAAAAAATTATAAAAATAATAATTTGCATATAATAAGAGTATAGTATAAAGTTTATTTGAACTATTAATACATTTCGTTGTCAACTAACATATGTTGCAATAGGCGTTATATATGTCAACCCATTTTATGAAAGGAATATAAAAATTTTATATTAATAGGATGTAATTATAAGAAAAAAGGAAAAAATGTGTAAGAGTGAGATTAAATTAAAATTAAAATATTAAAAAATTGTGCTCCATTTTTAGTTATATGACATTTACATCCCTATAACTAAATTAAAAGCTGTTAATCCTGGAATAACTTTGGTGCGTTGCTAAACTGTATTTAGCATGGATAGGAGGAAATGTAAATACACTGCCAAAGTGTATTTGGAATAGTTTGAAAGAACTATATGTGAAAGAACTTTTAAAACCGGTTAAGTAGTGAACTGAAAAATGACGGTTTAAAAAATATTTTCATTCAAACTTTCATCCCCTATTTCGCCCTTTTAGAGGGATGAATTTCGAAAAATCCTTTCTTTTGTGACACCTACAGTATAAAATGAATATCTTCTCGATCTCATTGGTAACACAGTTACGGAAAAGTTTTGATTTAAATGTTGAAGTAACCGGGCTAAAAAATTTTAACACAAAACTTTAAATTATTTAATTTCGATATCTCCATGTAGTCAATTAAAAAAAAGAAGCGCAATAAAAAAAAGTGATTACTATCGTATAAAAAAAAAAGAATTTTAACTATATTTCTTCTTGCATCAATTTCATCATCATTTTCATCCGACCCTCATAATATTCACAGTTCAAAAGGTTTTTGAATGAAGTTTTTTTCTGTGTTGAATTTTTCTACTGCAATCATACGTACTAATAGGTACGTTACCTATCTCGTCTGAGCGCAACAACGATGTATTTGTATAATACGGTTGATATTAACTTTCTGTTAGAAATTCTTGTTTTCACCCCCAAAAATCGAAATTATCCTATATAATCTCGTGTCTAAAGTATGTTTTCTGTCACATGGCAATATCTTCCTTATTCCATAATCAAATTGCAGAATATACCCCTCATTTTAATGCTTATGGTGCTGGCTAAATAAGGCCAACACAAATTTTTCGGCTACGGAACCGTACACTCGCATTTGAATTATATATCCATAGAAGAACACTCTCCATTAAATTACTTTTCAAACAAAACAAAAAAATCAAAATCGGTTCATCCGTTTAGATGCTACGATGCCACAGACAGATAGACAGACACACACACATAGCGTCAAAATCAAAACACTTTTTATTTTTAGTTCGGGGGTAAAAAGTGACTCAGGGACTAAATATGTACCGCTTAGGAAAAAACAGGCTAGAGAAATAGTATAAAGATTAATTTTGTTCATTATTTAATTTGTGTATTGTATCTTTAGCAAAAATGCCTATAAATACAAGTGAAATTTACGAAATTTAAAAAACCCCGGTACGGAACCCTAAGCTGGCACTTGAAATGTACCTAAGAAAACTTTCCATTAAATTATCTTTTTTCTTAGAACCTTCTCCAAACTGAACCGATTTTGGGTGTCAAACTTATAACACCCTTTTTTTTTGGTTTGGAGGTTAAAAAAGAAAGTAAATTACTTACTATATATTGTTACACACGGGTGGAGCCATAAAGTAAACTTGTAGAAAAGTAATATTACTAAAATTACCATAATTGATCAGAAATTTATTGATTTTGCTGGTGAGACTCACATTTATCCCGGCTTGTTTGAATGAGGTTCCTATACTCGCTAACTATTACATTATAACTGTTGTACTATGTATATATGCCTGCATCATCTACTAAAAAAAATACTAGAATTATACATAGAATTTGAAAATATATATTATGTTGGTAGGTACTCATGAAGTACCCACTTTTACGATGAATATATTTAACCTATATTCATTTATAAAAAAAAAAATTTACTCTTTTCGTTCCGTTATTATTATATTCTCTATATTTGCAAATCATTATATTCCTTGTGCATTGAATATATTTATATTACGATATATGCAAAATTTTGTATTTATGAAGAAGAAATTATGTTGTTATTATGTTGAAAATATACTTCAATTGCAATTATATTATATAATATGTTCTATGTATGATTTATGTTAGAAGTGTATGAGATTGTATTATATCAACTATTAGATTTCAAAGAATTATATTTAAGAAAATTTTTACATTGAATTAAATTTATAGTTTATTAAAATTATGTATGACCTATTGAAATTTCATACAAACTGTCCTAATTATATTTCAACTTCTTAGCTTTTGCTTTTAGCTCGGGCCGAGAGTTTATGGATTCAAGTCCCACACACCTGGATTTAGAGCCAGGCCAAAAAAAATTCGTGGAATTTACTAAAGCTGATAATTTGATGATAAGTTTAAGTAGTTGTGTACACACACATACTGTGGTCAGTTAAACGAACGATAGAACAGGGGTCAGATATATGCTATCGAAACCGTTTAGTTTTATGTGGTTCTAAAATGAATTTACTAAAGCTAAAAATTGTTATACAGATTGTATATTGCAAATAAATACCAGTTGTGATTGTCAGTCAGTTAGGTGTTAGAACAGGGCTGGTCAGTCATCCCTTATTCATGAACAATTAATACATAAGATTAATTTTTGATTTCCGTTGTATTTAAATAAATAAATTATATCTGAAAATTGTTATATAGATAGCTTTATAACATTATTGCATATAAATTACAGTTATATGCTTACAGAATGTGGAGACCTGACCCATAATTAAGCACATAAGTGATAGCTAGTGAAAAATTGACATCACAACTAAAAAAAATTACCCAATTAGTGGGCTTCAAAAACAATTCCAAAAAGATCGGATCAAATTTGCTTGTGTTATGAAAAAAAAAAAAGAAAATTTTAACTTTATGACGTCATCAGAATCACCAAAAATTTTATTTTGCTTATCACATCCAAATTTTATCCATTTTTGATAAACCAAAAATTAACTTAGCTGTAATAGGTTTCAAGAATGTGGAATCCAGGTCCCGGAATTAAACACATAAGTGATAGCTAGCGAATAATTGACATCACAGCTGATCCAAAATTGGTGGGTGTCAAAAAAAATTCAAAAAAATCGGATGAAATTTGAATGTGTTTTAAAAAAAATCCGAATTTTTTCTTTATGGCGGCATCAGCAGCTGCATGTATCGAAAAGATTTTTACATCTCTTCCCACACTGAGAAACCTTTTGTTTCGTTTGTTGTTTCTTTGTTCCGTAAAATAAAGTGAAAAAAACAGATACGTAAGAAACACGAAAATTCCAGAGTCCTTTTTTCATCGCCATGCAAATCGAGGTATTTCTAGGCCCCGATTGAAAAGCTTTACAAAACATAGATCAAAAGAATCCAGGAATTTTCACCTCTTTATGAGGCCTCTTTATGTTTAGAATATATTATACGTTGAAATATTTAATTAGAGAAATACCAGACGAATACGTAACACAATTAATTTTTTTAATCAAAGCATTGCTATACACATTAAAAAGTTTATATAATAACAGCCAATTATTACGATTTGCGTGTTACAATACCTATAGGTATTATTATATTCATCAACATTTAGTTTTGAAATTCCAGAATAGTAGTGAAAAGCTATACAATACATACAGTAAACATTTAATATATATTATTTTCCACTCAATTAAAATATGCCTTGGACAGAAAATGTTTACCCCTAGCTACATAAAAATTATATAAATCACAGTACCCACAGCAAATACTTTTAACCATGTGCGTCTATCTAAAAAAATAACAAGGCGTAATAAATACGGTCTGTAGATCAGACCAATAAGTAACTATGAGTTTTAATTTAGTTATGTATAAATTTTGCAGTACGGTACTCATATCTAACAAGTGAAATTTCCAAAATCTCCGACAAATGCGATATATTCTTTGTAAATTGATTTTTGGAAACTTAGCTAGGGGCTACGATACCACTGAGAAACACACAGACGCACAGATAAACACTTTAAACTTATAACACTGTTTCTTTAATCAATATCAAAGTGATGGTCCTTGAGATAAGATGAAGACATGAGATGACATGGAAAGGGTAATTAGAGAGCTATCATTTTTTGGGACAAATTTTTGGAAATATTTTAATTAATATTGAAATATTTAAGTTGACTTTGTTCTTTTGAATTATTGTTTTGAATTATCTAATTATTTTACCATTTCACTTTTCAAAATGAATTGAGCCAGGTTTATTCGACCATTCATTTCCATAGTAGTTATTTATATGTTAAAATTACATGTCATGCCTCTTCCACATCGAATCGATTTTGAAGATCATCGCCAATTCTACCGTATATAATTGCATCATGCGCAGCCGATACCTAAAAAAAAAACCTTTAAAACTTTTTATTTCTATTTTGGGTGTAAAGAATGAACTTTATATCAGATCGTTAAAAAATTTTTTCACGAAAAGTAACCCTATTTTTCATCGTATAATACACAGTGAACTCCCTAATAATAATTTAACATAATATTTTTTTATGAATGGAATGGTCATGCTGGACTTTTTTTTCACCTGGTTTTTCATAAATCAATGAGATTGAACAGTATCATGATGAAAATTAGATTTTACCCTCCTTATTTGTAGTCATGTTAATGTAAAAGTATTTTTTATTTGCCTTTGTGGTTATGATATTTACATTAATTTTCATCAGTTTCATGCATGCCGTGAAACATGGCAGCCGTTTCATACTTCAAGCTTATTTAACCATTCATTTCCATGGTAATTATTTATATGTTAAAATTATTTGTCATGCCTTTTCCAAACTGAATCGATTTTCAAGATTATTGCAAATTTTTTAGTTTTTTCGGAACCCTAAACTCGCACTATGATTCCAAAGACAGAGACACACACACATAGCGGTCAAATACCCCTTTTTTTAGTTCGAAAGTTAAAAATCATGCACAGGGCTCAATAAAATTTTCGTCTTAAATAATACATGGTCTTAAAGCCTGGCTAGTGCTAAAGTCATGCAACAGACACCCGGTAACGAGTGTTTTTAATTTTAAGAATATTTACTAAGTAAAAATAAAAATTTAAATTAAAAATGCCACATGATGGTTGATTTTAATATATTTTTGTTCTTTATTACAAAATATGGATAAAGTTAATCATTTATACCAATAAAAGATAAAAAGTTATAATATATATATATATCTTAGTTTAATAAACAAGAATATAATATTATATTCATCTATTATACGTATACTATCTTATTAATTTTCTTTTGAAAAAAAAAAAAGAAGAAGAATGTATCATCATAGCTTTATCAATGTAAAAACAACGTAATACAAACTTTTTCTTTGACATCCGTATCCCATGTTGATATTAAAATGAATATCATCATACCATATATAAACGTGCAAGTAACCAACCATTCTTAAGGTAATTATAAAACTAAAGTGTTCCATATAAATTATAATTACATTCGAAATATATTTTACGAGACTACATCTGCGGTCTACTTAATTGGATTTATTCGTCAAGATGTTTTTAACTCCTTACCATGTTTATTTATTACAAGCTTGATAAGAAATCATTAACACAAAAGTTGTAAATTTTTGTAACTTCCCAGAGGAAGTTAATGTAATGGGGCCGGTTTTTGAAAAACTCCAGTTTTACATATTTCTACGGAATCAAGGCCTAATATCCGAATCAAACCTTTTCAATGTGATGTCGGTGACTATGTGTGTACGTATGCGCGTATGTTCGTTCAGATTATATCGCCTCGATTACCTCGCTAACCAGCTATGGCATTAACACGTGACTGGACTTATTCGACGCGTAATTGCGTATTTAAGAACGGAAAGATTTTTCAGCAGAATTAGTCAAGCCGTTTTTTAATGGTAATAAAAAAAATAAGCAGAATCTGAAAAGTGGATAAAACACATCATTTATCTATGGAGATATTGATTATTCCAGCATAAGCTGTAGTACATGTTCGAAGAATAATCTATGAAGGTTAACAAGCACTTTTTTTAATAATTTTTCTCCCTCTCGGAAGTTAGTCGCGTGGACTACAGGGGACTTTTTTTTTTTAGTTTTTGAGTTATCGCGTTGGCAGACAAACGGACAGACAACCGAAAATGGGCTAATTAGGTGATGAACATCTATACTAAAATTTTGTCCGTCGCATCAATATATCAATATTGAGATATTCGATGGAATACCTTTTGTACTGTGGGCTTTAAGTCTATCGTTTTCAATGGCAAAAAGTTAATAAAATTTCGTTGCTAACAAAAGCGTTGTAAAGATTTTCAAACATTAGCTTATCTCTATTAATTATATCAAAAACTAAACAAAAGTAAATTTTTATCTATTTTCTTTTCTTCAATCAAAAATTAGATAGAATTTTTGAACTAACAATGTTTATAGAATTTTTAAGTTACCTCTTACTCCCGCTGAGAGAAAATTGTGATAGAGTTCTGAAAATAATACATTTTAATAACAATTTTTGTATGCAGTAGTGTAACATCTATTACAAACTAGATACATATAAAATACATATTACATTCTGTTGTATCTTCAACAAATCGGAAATATTTTGCATAATTATGCGATGTTCTTTGGAACACACACACACACACACAAGTTTTAATACACAAACAGTTGTTGACGACATTGTTTGATAATGTAGTATCACGAATGAATAAATAATAGAGCATCATATTATATCACATAAACGAACATAACGAATAAATTAAGGTTGTAGGGGGTTAGCTGGGTGGTATCTACACGGTAAGAATATTACCTGTTAGATGCATGAAACTTCAAGAAAGTTGTATCGTTATATAACAGTAAAATTGTCATTATTTTTAATTGGAAGTATCATAGAATGTGAGTACACATTGATGGGAAATTTCTATGATTATTTTTTGTCGGTCATTTGAGGGATTCAAAAAAGTTTGATAACAAATTATGGTTTTTTTATGGGGTAATTTTGAACCAATAAAAAACAGGTTAGTTTAATGATTCGATGCAGAGTTTCTGAAGCATCACCATATTTGGGTCGATTTTAGTCTGTATGTCAAAAACTATTCGACCAGTCATCAAATGCACCCGATTTTTGTACTTTTGGGGTCAAAATTACCTTCTTTATTTAGTTTTATTGAAATTGAAGTTAAAACAAATTTCTCGATTTTCTGCAATTTTTTTTATGAAATAATCAAGAAAAACGAAAATAAAATTTTTGTGTTGGAATTTGATGAAACTCGGTGGGTAGTGTAATTTTGATCCAAAAAATACAAAAATCAGGTTAATTTAATAACGGCACCTATAGAAAGTTGCAATGTCAGCGAGTATCATGGGCAAAACTTTCAAAAAAGTTAGAGTTCTCCACCAAAAAATTAAAATAAATAAAATTGTGAACAAAAGGGTGGATAAGTGAGGGCTATAACGTGATAGTCTTGTTTTTATAGGAGAAATTTCCTAGCATAGCGGGCGGGTATCTGCTAGTTATCAATATTACCATTATTTGTTCATCCCAACCAAAACGTGTTTATGATTATTCTACACAGTTTTAAAGACCTGTACAACAGTACAATTCCAATCCATTACCTACAACTGAAACAGATGTAAATAAAATAACAGTTTTTTAAAGTTGTTCGCATTGTGGCAAAATCTAAAATTGATTTTTGTCTACTCCTGATCCCTTCTAGAATGAATTCCATAGTATTATGATATTGAATATTCTACTAATAATCGTTTATTACATAACTTTATAAATATTCTACAGACTTCGTACTACATTATGTAATAAGACGTTCGTTCCCCTTACATTACAATGTAATAGTACCTATGTACAGTAGATGACATACAGAAGTATAATTTATTATTATTAAGATTTAATTTTGTGAATATAACTTATTTGGTTATATGTGGTAAAAACGAAGGAATTTCATTGTAGAAGAGTATCTACGTCATACACACACCTTAGAGCAAAAGTCGGATATATTGCCCTTGAAAAAAAAAATTTACTGAAAATGGTTATCAATAAATTGTATGCTTGACTTATATACTTTCATAAGTTTCTTGGCTTATAAGATTAACAAATAAACTTGAAAATAAATGGAAAGATTTGAGAATCATTACATTTGAAACTAAAACCTCGTTAATTCGGAATTTAATCTAATTTCTAGGCTTTTATTTCCATAATTTCTGCAGTCTTGTACCCCTTTTGATTACATGTACCTCAGGAAGCAGGATAGTACTTTTGTAAAAATTATATTATAGATTTATTAGGGATAGCAAGTGAAAACAAACAATTGACTGAGTTAATTGTTGAAATACCATGCATAGACGGTGTTGATTACTCTATCACATTACACATACATTCATGTCCGACATACATAACTAATATAACTGATATTACCACGTAATACATACTATACAATTTACGCCTAATTTGCGCCCTCACGGGTAAACAGTGATGTTTACGAAAAAATGTGTCAACAAAAAGTGTTTTGTTTTTTATAAGAAACATTTTTTTTTCATTGAAACTTTTGTTCTATCCCTAACGGTTTGCAATATGGGCATGACCCAATGACCTATGTTGCTCATTTACGAACTCGCTTTTTACGTCCTGAGTACGCTGTAAAAATTTCAGCTTGATATCTTTTTCCGTTTTTGAGTTGTCGTGTTGACGGACGGACGGACAACCGAAAATGGACTAATTGGGCGTTTTTATGAACACCTATACCAAAATTATGTGCGTAACATTAATATTTTTAAGCGTAACAAACTTGGGACTAAACTTAGTATACCTTGCATACTACATACTATGCATGGTATAAAAAGGTACTTTCAACCAAGACATACTGTTACTTATTGTTGTTGTTTACTTATAATTATGCATACGATATTTACATCATGGTCTTTTCGATTATTTTTGGTGTAATATGCTACATACAGGCGTAAACTAAATATTGACAAATATCTTGTCTAGTAATCTTAATTAAAGAGAATTGAAAAAATACACTCGAACCAGGACTTGAACTCGGACTTCTTGGATTCATGTCAAGCGCTCTACCAATTAGGCTATTCGAGTTCTAGACATTAATGCAATTTTTCAACTCAATGAATTTTTTAATTGCACAACTTTAATCGCTTTCATTAAAGAAACGTTAAACACGAATCTTTAAACGGCTTAAACAATGCGTTATAATTGACTTTCACTATAACCATGTCAGACACAACAGGCATATTACAATACGGAATACATTCATCATATAGGAATCATATCCAGACCCATACATGTTTTTATTTTAATGATTGTTGGTGATATGATGGTTGGCTATTTCTATTATTATTATTATTATTATTATTATTGTTTAGTAAGTACAATTATTATCATGATTACAAAGAATGCAATTATAGCGTTAATTGTTATATTACATTTCTTCATATTATATTATATATTATATTATATGTGCGTGTTAATATTTGTGATACTTACCTTCTCTATTCAATAGGGGATATTTTAATATACATATCTATAATATTCAACCATATAACTAACATAAACAATACTCAAATATAATATGAGGGATGGAATGTTCTATTGTTTTCAAATGTTTGTGTTGAACTGAATTTCTTTTTATTCATGCAAGAGATAACAACTTTCAATTGAATGACTGACTGACTGTACCAGGCAAGCAACAAAACCAAACAAAAATAAATAAATAAATATATACCTACTTCTCTAATGGACGGAATTATTTAGTTATAAGACAATCATTTAAAATACATTACATGTTTTTGTCGTTATTTTCAGATGATTTAATTCCAGTGAAAAATTTCTGTGGAAAAAGTTTATATGTATTTCATTCTTATACCATGTGTGTTTGTACCATCTAGGCATATACATATCTGTAGTATGACAGAATACATCCACTTAGTAATGCATCTACCGGTCCAGTGGCCGAGCTCGCTAAGGCGTCTTAGCAAGCTATGATCACTGGCTGGGAGGTTGCGGGTTCGAACCTAGGCAGCGGCAGTGTGAACAAAAATAGTTAATGGGCGGTAAATTTTTTTTTTTTTTTTTTTTGGTATCCTAATATTCTATTATCAGTTCCTAAAGGAACTATAAATAGGTCTGATGAATAGATAACATGAACGGCAACTACCCAGTGATAGTCACCTAATCGAATTTATAGTATGTGAACTATAATTAAAACTATTTACGTAAATCTAAATCTTAAATCTAGAACACTTTGTCTATTTAGTCTATTTACTCTTTCACTATTGTCTAAGAGATTGATTACTTCAACATTTGGGTGCCTTTCAAGGCGAGTCAAGTAACTTTCACTGAACCGCGTAATTTCTTCGCGCACTGTGGGCACTTCAAGACTACGGTGAATGTCGTCATTGCGCACGTACCAGGGAGACTCACTAATTGTTCGTAACACTTTTGACTGAAACCGTTGAATAATTTCGATGTTACTGTTGCTAGCAGTTTCCCATACTTGAATCCCATAAGTCCACACAGGTTTTAAAATTGTTTTATACACTAGCACTTTATTGTCTAATGATAACTTAGATTTATGACCTAACAGCCAGTAAAGTTTCGAAAATTTTAAATTTAATTGTTTTCTCTTGGACCAGATGTGTTTGCGCCAAGTTAGCCTTCTGTCTAAGTGAATTCCCAAGTATTTCACTTCGTTTGCCTGTGGAAAACTGACATTGTTCATTTTTACAGCTGGACAAGTTTCCCTTCTTAAAGAGAATGTTACTTGAACTGATTTTTGTTCATTTACTTGAATACGCCACTTTTGTAACCAGTTTTGTATTTTATTTATACTATTTTGTAGTCTTTGTGAAGCTACATTTGGGTCCACGTCTGTGGATAATATTGCAGTATCATCTGCAAAAGTAGCTATGGTATTTTTTCTGTCGGCTGGTAAGTCCGCGGTATATATCAAGTAGAGAGTTGGGCCCAGAACGCTGCCCTGTGGTACGCCAGATTGAATAGGAAACAAGCCAGATAACTCTTCTTGAACTTTGACCTGAAAATGCCGATCTTCTAGATAAGATTTCAAAATACAATAATATGTACTCGGAAGATGTTGTTTTAATTTGTAAAGTAAGCCAGGGTGCCATACTTTATCGAACGCCTTGCTGACGTCAAGAAATGAAGCTGTACAATATTTTTTTTCTTGAAAGCTTTTGTTTATTGTGTTAACTATTCGATGCACTTGTTCTATAGTTGAATGTTTCTCACGGAACCCAAATTGGTGGTCTGGTATGATCTGCGACTCATTCAGTATAATCTTTAATTTTTGTAGAAATAATTTTTCAAAGAGTTTAGATAGTGTTGGTAATAAGCTGATAGGTCGATATGATTTGACTACGTTGATTGGCTTTCCTGGTTTTGGAATTAGAATTATTTGTGATATTTTCCAAGGACATGGAAAATAGCCCAGTCTCAAAATCGCATTGAAAATATTACGAATCATGATTATCCTATTATTTGATAATTCATTTAAAATTCTAGCTGTTATAAGATCAAAACCTGGTGATTTTTTTGGGTTTAGTGTTTTAATTACCGCGCTTATTTCGTTTAGAGAAAAAGCCTCTATTGGTGGGGATAATTGTAGAGGAGCACTCAAGAACTGATCAATTTCTTCGTCAGGTGCATCTTGTGAATTGGAAAATGTATCTTTCAATTCTTGAGCAAAAAGATCAGCTTTTTCTTTGTTGCCCCTTGCCCATGAACGATCTTGATTTCTTAAGGGTGGAAGAGCTTGTTGCGGTTGGTTGCAACGTTTTGTAGCTTTCCAAAGTGAGTAATCCGTCGCTTCTGTTGGAGATAGGTTTTCTAGATAGTCTTGAATACAATTTTCTTTTAGTTTTTCAAGTAAGCGTTTTAAATTTTGTGACGCTTTGTTGAAGCTGTTTTTGTCATTTGGAAATCTTGTTTGCTGCCAGATTCTTCTTAATCTGCGCTTTTCTGAGATAAGCTGCCTAACGTTTTGTGGGAGTAAACTTTTAGATTTAAGGCTTTTAATGTCAGGGGTGGATTCTCTGGCTGCTTTTTGGATAGTTATTGTGAGTTTTTGTACAGCTAAGTCAATATCCTCTTCTGATTTTAACAGCATTTTTGTATTTAGGTTATTATCGAAATGCCATCGAAAATAGTCCCAGTCTGTGTGACGGTTAGTTAAAGACGCAGCACCTCCTCTTTGAATAAATTCATTGTATATTGATAATAAAACCGGCGAGTGGTCGCTGGAGAGTTCGTCGCATGATTTAATTTGCATGTACGCTTTAGACATATTTTTTACCACAAATAAGTCTAACAGATCGGGTAACTTATTTAAATCGGATGGCCAGTAAGTTGGTTCACCAGTAGAAAGCTGGTCAAGATTGTTTGCTTGAATGGCTTTTAGTAAGTTTCGTCCTTTCGGATTTATCAATCTCGACGCCCAGAACGTATGTTTGGCGTTATAGTCACCACCGGCGATAAACCTGTTACCAAGATTACTGAAGAAAGTTTCAAAAGTTTCTTGGCTAATTGAATGCCTCGGTGGGCAGTAAACGGCTGACACTGTTATTGGACCAACCCAATCCTCAACAACTACGCTTGTAGCTTGGATTTGCTCAGAAACATGTTTTTCCATTTCATGATGTTTTAGACTTTTTTTTATTATAATTGCTGTTCCCCCTTGAGCTTTTCCACTTGGATGTTTGGTGTCATAAACGCAATAATTTTTAATGCTTAAAAAGCTTTTCGCAGTGAAACGTGTCTCAGAAATTAGTGCTATGTCAATATCACGATCTATGAGAAACGCTTCGAGTTCAAGGCGACGGTTTGTTAATCCGTTAGCGTTCCAAAGTACAAGGTTGATATTTTTAACCATTTTATTTCATTTTCCCAATGAGAGCTGTTAAGAGATTAATCATAACACTATTCTGTTTCATTAAGTCACGAAACATTTCTTTGAGTTCTAGAAATGATTCTTTCATGAAAGTAACGAGATTTTGTTCTTCGTTGCGAATGGGCTGGGTTTCTTCAACTGCTGGCCTTTGGTTATTTTGATTACCATTTTGGGCTGCTGGCCTTTGGTTATTTTGATTAACATTTTGGGCTGCTTGGGAATACGAAAAATTTTCCCGGGTGAAATTTGGTGTAGTTGCCCGGGAAATTGTAATGGGTGTGTCAATTTGTCGTCTTCTTAATGCAGGATATTTCTTTTCTAATATTTTTTTGTAGATCTGACAACCTTTGTAGTTAGCCGTGTGATGATCACCACAATTAACACAAGTAGCCGGTTCATCTCGAGTTTTCTTGGGACATTCACTAGTGGGATGATTACCAGTGCACTTCACGCATCTGAATGTCCTTCCACAGCTGTTTTTTGTGTGGCCGAATCTTTGGCACCGCCTACATTGGGGTACTTCCCGTTTTCGGTTTGGTGGCTCGAATTTGACTATTTTGTTGCCAAGTTTGTTGATCGCGTAGATTGACTTGTTATTGGGATCATTTCTTAAGTCGATAAAGAACATTGGCAGTGGTGCCTTCGTTTGACTATGTTTTATGTTGGAGACGTTTTCAACAACGTACCCCAGTTCGGACAAATCTTCAATAATGTCTTCAGGTTCTGTGGTACTATGAACATTTCTTAAGACTACACGGAAAGGACGTTCTTGTTTCAATCGATGAGTATAATAGCTTACATTTTTCAATCGAAAAGTTTTTACCATATCCTTGTAGGTACTGATGTCATTAGGAATGATTTTAATTTGATTATTGAGTACTTTTACGGTGTATTTTTTGTCAAATCCGAAGACACAAAGATCCTGTTGAAAGGCCTTGAAATTGGTAACATTGGTTACAAAGATTGGTTGAACTTGTTGTTTTTTCGGGTCATCAATTAAATTATCGTTTACCGGTGCCGTCAACAATGGATCGAATCGGTTTTTGGTTGTGAAATTAGAGGGTCCCGCCTCCTCTTCTTTCTGTCTAACTCTACGCTCACTCGGCTCAGGTCCACGTTTATTTTTTCTCGAGACAACAGTAAAGTCGTTATCTTGCCATGACGGATGCTGCTGGCTTGCAGACATGGTATTTATGGGCGTAATGATATCACTATTATTCATTGTCTTAGAGTCTTGAGATGACATGCTTAACCTTCTGGATATGTTAGCATATTCTTTAATATAATTGTCCGTATTACTGTTGTAAGTATTGACGTTCGCCCTAATTTTTAAGAATTCTGGCGTCTTTTGATGGTTTGTACTAACTTCTAGAAGATCATCAAGGAGTGATTTTGATGTCTTGCGAGAACATATTATGGGTGGTGTAAAAATTAAATTTCTAGAATCCTTTGGCATCCTTTAATGGGTTTATGCATGCCATCTTAATATAAATTCACAATAATGAAAATAAAATTTCAAAATAAAAAACACACTGACCTCATAACAAATTGATGAACTCAGCACAAATATATTAAAAATGTATTTTAACACTATTGCAAATTTTTTTTAAAATTATTTATTTAACTATTGCAAATTTTTTTTAAATTATTTATTAAGTATTGCACATTTTTATTAAAACTGTGTCAGTTTTTTTTGCTTACGATGGAATTTTTAAGTAATTAAAATAAATAATTATTATTTATTTTTAACAATTGGAAAATTGACAAAAAGCGTCTGCTTACTACGGCAGACTGCGATGGAATCAAAGCGATGGGCGGTAAATTGATCACACTGTCGTCGCTTGGGTAAGAACGAAGTAACCGACTCCATCCACATCATGAAAATGTAATTGTATATATTCGAATGTATTTGAAATAAATAAAGATTAAAACATAATGATGTGGGTGGCCTCTGTTAGAGACTTAAATGTCTGAGGAACGGAGGTAAAACCCCATTATTTCTAGTAATGCATCTAAGCGAGAGGTATTATATACATGTGTTGAAAGACTGCAGATAGTTGGTGTTTTGATGAACTAACTAGTTATCTATAACTAACAAACTCCCACTCTCCAAGCGTCTTCCAACTAATGTTCAATACAAGTATATAATATCTCTGGCTTAGATGCATTACTAAACGAATGTATTCTGTCATACTAGAGATATGTATATGCCTAGATGGTACAAACACACATGGTAATATATAGTCGATTTAGTACAGTCAAAGATGTAACAGAATAAAGAAAAATGACATAAACCGACCATTTTTTAATAAAACTTGGTGGAATGTGTTTTTCAGGTGTCAAATTTTTTTCGTCCACTATGAGTTATTCACGCAAATGTTTCTATTTATTAATAAACAATAAATTGGTAATAAATGCAATAGCCCATACATGAAAAGGATGGGCTATTGACTTAAAAAGGATTAAAGTTGACTTAAAAAATTAATAAATAGGCAACTTGTATAACGTATATGTTTTACATTTATATGATTAATGTTTTTTTGTAGGCGTTTCCATGTCAGATTATCTGCGCGGAGGGAAATAAGTTACCGTTTGTCAAAATATTCGAAATTCCCTTGATTTTTGTTACATCTTTAACAATACTATATATATACTTGACTAAAATGAATTGATTGGATAAATTTAAAAAGGCGTTTTCAATTTTTTAATTTCAAAATCCTTTCTTTGTTTTATATGGGAAAGTTTCCTAGGTTGGTTCACAGTCAATTTAAAAATTTTTCTGCTGAATTTGCTGAAACAGAACTTTGGAATTATTGAATATGTATTAACGAATATAAAGTGAACTGATGTTGAAAAATATGTCATTTGGGTAATCCCAAAGGTAAGTGATGTTGGAGGACATCAAGATAATGCCAATTTTGTCGCGCTAGGACCTTTTTTTTATCAAAGTCGGTCCATTTTTCCTACAAAACTTAGAATTTGGTTAAAATAAGAGAAAATAGACTGGAAAAATCATATTTTATCTTTTTAATAATTTTAATGGTAATTTTCAGTCACCAAAGTTTTTCGCGAACACACAGGCTTCTGAAATTACGAAATTTTATTTGGTATTCCTATTGTCACCAAATACTGTGCCGCCGGTGAGTTTCGATAACCGAATCTGACTGTTATATGCTCTAGTAATTTTATGTTTAATCTTTGAATATTTTTAACCATCTTAAAATTTCATAACATAAATAATCATGATTTGAAAAAATGACAGCTGATTAAGAACAAACCAAAGGTTTTTCAGTATATTATGATAGATTTGTTCATATTTGGAATGTTCTTATTATCATAATGCTTCTCGAATTCGATTATCAGAGCTTTCTCATTATAAAAACATAAGCCTACAATATTTCAACATAATTGAGGTTTCTATAATTTCATACAGAAAATTAATACTAAACAAATTTCATTAAAACTTTTTATAACAAAAAAACAAAAACAAAAAAAATATTTATGAACATGAAGAATAAAAAAATAAATTCTATTCACGACGATAAAAAAAAAACCAAATTGTGGTTGAAGTTTAATGTAAAAAACATGTAGTAAACCCTTATAAAAACAAATCACTAAAATTATGAAACGAAAAAGCAATAAGGAAAATTGAATGAGAAATATGTTTTTTTCTACATACCTACCTTAGAATTGTAATTTTCAAGCACTATGAAATAAATAGGGGTGGTGGAAGGGTGATTTTGGTGATACGACGGTGGCTGCGTTTGTATGGTAAGAATATTTAGAGATTTAGGTTTTAAAAATTTGATGAAAATACAATATATATACGTTGGGATAAACAACGTTACCACAACTCTATCAAATTCATAAATCACCGTACCATTAATAAGGTAAAGTTTTGTACCATAGGAATAATATACCATGAATCAAAGCAAATCTAACTCAAATTGTGGTTACTTGAAAGATCTTGGTCATAAAAGTAAAGTAAACTCATTTTGTCAGCTTTTTTACACTAGATTTTTTAAAATATAGGTTACATATTTTTACCCAGGGGCTTCTTCATAAATTTATTTACTTATTTGAAAAAGAGGCCACTTCATGGACAAATAAATGAACACAGAGTAGTTAGTTGACTGCTATTATTACAGTTTAGACATTATTATATTGACTTTGAAACGATTTACAAATATTTGGGGGTGGCCACAATACATATATAAACAATTTACAACCCCTTATAAAACTATATACAGATCACATATGGGAGAATGTCGTACCAAAGATTATAATTTTTACTTATGTTTTTAGCAACTCCTTTCAAGTCTCACTTATTCGTACACAGTACGTATTTTTTGCAATTTTAAATTAAACAACTATCTATAGAGACTATGTTTAATATTTTTATTTTATTAATATGTGATTCATGTTGCAAGACCATAATATACCTTACATCGCACTTTTTTGCACAATATAGTTTGACAATCTGTATAAATGTGTACTTAAATTCATCTGATTTAAAAGGAATAATATCCCTTAAAACTCATATATGAGAAATGCGTACATTGCCTAGAGGGTAATTCATACCATTCATTCATTCATTCCTTCATTCATCGAGTCAGTACACATACACACATTTTACTTTTAGTAAGTATGTACCTAACGGTGGTCTTGATTGCGACACGCCATTTAACCAAGAAACGTCTTTAAATAAACGCACCGCATCATTTTCTTTGTTTTGTGCGTTTTATATAACGTATTGTATATTACGTTTATATTAATATACCGTCTTTCTATATTCTTTATATATAATGGAAAATGACGTTTATTGAATTTTTATATTATTTAGGTACCAAAGTATTTTATGTGTATACGTATACACAGGCTTTGTAAATATTGAAAGAGTGTTTTAAATGTCTTTTGATCATTTGGTTGATTTGAATCAGTACAGAGTGTCTATGAAAAGTTTTTGAAAGGCTTCGTAAAATACAGCTCAAACATATAACGTTTTAACTACCATCGTACAAAGTTGTTCCGTTTGTGTTGCTGAACGATAAGTTTCTATAAACACGAAATTTAGTTGAGTTAATTGAATACTATTATACTAGTTCAACCAGCTTGAATTTCGCAAAAACAGGCTCGAAAAATTATGCATGAATGATACAAAATATCAATAATTAATTACTTTCTTTTTATTTATAGGCAATTTTCTTACAGATATGATAAACAAATTATATACTGAACAAAATCTAATATTAATGTTATTTCTCTATCCTATTTTTTTTTCTAAGCGGTACATTCTTAGCACGTTCAGTATTAAAATGAGGCAAAAATAATGGAATTTGAAAAGGCTGGGGAAATTATATATAAGATGGTGAAAAAAACCAATTTCCAAATTATGATTGATATCAATTAACACTTGCGAATAATATTAGGGATTTTTAGTAATATATCTTTCCATATTATGGCAAATAGAAGCAAGAAGCGTTCTATTAGGAGCTGCCGTTCTAAACGAAATTAATATGCAACACGAAAAACCAGGAACTGTAAAACTACGCTTAATATCCCAACAAAATTTGAAAATTTATTTATAATTGATTTTCAACGAAGAAGTATCTGTCGATTTCTTTTGAAACGGAGTTTTTTCGTAGGGATTCAAAGAAGTATAAATATTTAGAAAAACCAACTTTTTCGCATGTGAGGTAAAAAAAAATTTACCTGATATGATCAACACGCTTACCAATTAAACGCTTTATGCCATAATAGATACAAAGCTAGCGTAAATTTTTTAATTTATTAGGCACAAATCAAAAATTAATGTGGGCGTAAAAACACTGAGGAAGGGCGTTACTTAAACGAATGTAGCTTTTAAGATCTGGGCCCGGTCAATTTTTAATTGTTCATGCTGCCACAAAATTTATGAGTTTAATTTTCCTAATTTATTGTAAGCATATAATTGTCTCTCTTGGCTTTTGTTCGGTAGTCAACAAACAGAGTGTTCGTAGCCTCAAACTTTAAAAATTGAAATTTTGAATGTGTCTTACTATGGATACCGAATAGATTCAGAGAAAAAGCGAATATATTGAAAAATTTTGGGATGCCATATGAAATTGGACTGGGCTAGAACAAACGCAGGTGTCTCAATAACTTATTGTAAATTAGGTCAAAAAAAATTTGCGCTTTTTTATGTATAACAAAAAAGAAGAATATCTATAAGAGAGAAAGTTTTTGTAGAATTATTTTTATTGAATCTGAGAACGCCCTCGTATTATTTGTAAATAAAACACATTGCATACCTATTTGATAATAAAGATAAAATTAATATTGGATTTAATAAATCTTAATGATATAATGCAGTAATATCTATTAAAATTCAATATTTAAACTGTAAAACAAATTATTATTTTTAGTTATATTTTCATTTAGTATTTTCCGTTTTAAAAAGCACCTGCGTACATTTAATATAATACGTTTCTTATTCGATGTATTATGTATGTACCATTTATTTAACTTCACTTATTTATTTGTTTTAATAGAATTGTTCAGTACGTTCGTTTCATACCATTGAAAAAAGAAGTAAAGAGAGGAACTGACACAAAATTTAAGTATTGATGCCAGTACTTAATACTAAAGTGAAATTTGGTTTTGAAAGAAAAGCTTTATACTTGTCATTTACTCATAGTGACCATTAAGTTCAGTTATTTTTTGTAATTCTTTAAATGATTGTCGCCCTATTAGCTCAGTTGGTTAAGGCGTAACCAATTCCGTCCGCGGTATATTAATTTAAATAATAGTTGTAATAGATTGGTGTTGTGCATGGTATATGCATGAAGGAGGTGCACTCAGCCTCTGAAATTGAGGAGCTGATCAATGAAATTATCAGCGAAAAGGTAGTAAAACACATATATGATATCACAATGGGCTCTATAGCCTAAGTGTGCCCTTCATGGACATCCAATATAACCTAACCTAACCTAATCTAACCTAACCTTTAATGATTGGTGCTACGAAAATTATATTTTGGTAGTACACGGGTAGCAACTTTTTTAAATTTTAATGGAACCACATATTTATTGTAGCAGATTCTAGTTCTTTGCCTGAAAAAACAGTTGTTTATTAGTTTTTTCCTAGGATTCATTTTTCGGTACCATATTTTATGATTTGTTAAGGTTGAGAAATGTAAAAAAGGTACAGAGAAAAATTTTGTACAAAAATTTTATTTGGTTTTCGATCAAAAATACAAATATGCACAAAAAATTATTATTCTTATTCATTGGTAAGAATTTTTGCTGTAAATTGCTAATTTAGAAATGGGCAATGTATAGTTTCAAGCATTTCAAGCTCATATTACTTCTATATTAAAAGATCCATCCTAACAGACACCAACTGCTTACAAGTATAACTAACTATAAGTAGACTGTATATCTTTTTATAATAAATCGGATTCATTTACTTCTTTTACTATAACTTGTTGTTCTTTATTTGCTTCTCTAAGCTATAAATTGGGAATAAATATATACAGTAATTTTTCTAATAAAAAGTTGATATAAAATTTTTATGCAAACTAGCTGTTGAAGGTATTAAAGATTGTCATAAGAACTAATTCCTGACTAAGAAAAACTATCACTAGAGCAAAGGGAAAAGAGAAGGCCTTCAAATATTTAAGTCCAATACATTTCTAATCGAACCAGGATTTTCTTCTTACAGTTAGATACTTTTCAGCTTTTAAAGCGTGGATTGCTTTTACTATTTATTATTTATTGCATTCTTTTAAAAGATTCAAATTATTTTAATTTGATGTGCTGATCTAAAAATATATCAGTGTTTTCGGTACGGATCAGTATGGAGTGGAAGCACTTGGAATGTAGGTGCTATTTGAAAGAGGTTTTATATTTAAAATATTATAACATTTGAAAAGTTTCGGGAAATCTCTTAATAATATTATTTAAGTCTACAGTTTTATCCTCAAATCCAAATTAAGAGCTTTTTTGAAAATATTAGAGCAGAGAAATAATCAAAATATTTAAATTTATTTTAACTAGTTGCACCTTATTTCTATGACAAGTTTTTCTTTTATTTACTGAGACTTATATGCGCCTTATAATAAACTAACGAAAGTACAGGAATAAGCTCGAAAATTCCCCGAAAGTTAAAATTTTTGTTTACTTTTTTACTCTTGCGATGGGAGAAATCAATTACAATTATATGAAGATAGAAAATGTTAAAAAAAAAAGTTATTTATGTTTTAATTCGAGTAAGAGCAAAATGCTCATAACGCGAGTACTGCTGGGTTAATAATGTACATACATAGAAAAATACAAAAAAGTAATCAATGTATTTCAACAACTTTCAATTAAATCATATAAGAATTCTTCACAATATACGTTGCTGCTAAATACCAACCACGAACTAGAACTCGAGTCTGATTGTGTTGTGTTTCTTAACCGTACAGTTATAACCAATTTATATTGAAAATAAAATAAATAGTTTAATAGTTATTATACCATACAGAATTCTTAAAATGGATCAAGTTCTACAGTATATCAAGGACGTATATATATTATATTTGTTTTTATACAGAGTGCCCCTAAAATGTCCATACAACGTTCGATATAATACAAAAATAAATCGATGTAGCTTAAGTCGCCTTTGTACTAAATTGCTTCGTTTGAAGGCAAGGCGGTCTTGGAGTTGAAATTATGAAACAGTTTTTGTAACCTAGCACGAAATGTGAAATACTATATTGCTAAAAATTGATTTGTTGACATTGTTCTAAAGGATAAAAAATGTCCGAGAAAAAATTAGGTTAATCACCAACACAATAGCACAAAATATGAAATTTTTAAACTTGGCGCAATGCATTTCGAAAAGTGAAATGGTAAAATAATTGGGTTGTTCAAAATAATAATTCAAATGAACAAGGTCAACTCAAATATTTCCAAAAATTTGTCCCAAAAATGATAGCTCTCTAAATATCCTTTTCATCTCATCTGATGTCCTAGACCATCACTTTGATGTTGATTTAAGAAGGAACGTTATAAGTTTAAAGTGTTTATCTATGCGTCTGTGTGTTTCTCAGTGGCATCGTAGCCCCTAAACGATCGAACCGACTTGATTGAGAATATTTTATAGCTAAGTTTCCAAAAATCGGTTTACAAGGAATAAATCGCATTTGTCGGGGGTTTTTTATGTTTTGTGAATTTCACATGTAGCAAAGACAGATAATCATAAAAAATGTGAACTAATGATCTAATCTTAAATAATAATTAACACACGGTATAGTATTGTTTTAGTTACTAGTTCGTATACTTCGAAGTTGGTTGGGAAAATGTCACATCTATCAATTGTTCCTTTCTTTTTTTATACCCATGGGAACACTCGGCAATATTGACTTGCTTTTCATGTACTATATATATATATATACGGTAAAAGTAAAATGGAATGTACTTTTTATTTCGTCCTTTTTATTCGATACTTTTATATTAAACATGGTAAGAAAAAAATTTATTCTATTTAAAGAAAAGTGTTCTTCGTAATGGAAAATGTAGTAAGTAAGGACAAATGGTTTCAGGCTATATATTGTAAAAGTACCTATAGGTACTAAGTGTTTATTTGCTACTACGAATTGAAGATTAAAGGATATTAAACGTCCAATTATTCAGACTTACTGTTTTACCTGTTTATATATTACAAATGACGTTTTAATATTTTCATAAAACTACACAAACAGATTTTTACGTAATTCCTACGATTATCAGAAATTTTAAAGTATACTAAAATATAGAATATAAATGATTATACTTACGTCTAGGTTTGCTCTAACTTAAACTTTGACAGTTTTGGCTACTTGATTTTCTCGCTTGTGTCCCGGAAACTAAAAAGTATCTCAAATAAGTGATAGAAAATATACAGTGTGTCCAATTTAGCTGACACTTTTTGCATTCGTACACGACGTTTTTCAAAAAATGTATATTTTGCTCAAGGGTGTAGTACCTTTATTTTTTACAATATTGACAATTTTTATTAAAACAAGTTAATTATAATTGAAAACGTTGGTCAGATATCCAATATTATCCATCTACCATAAATTACTGATTTTGTTTTTTTTTACTAACAATTCTATGTATAAGCATCGGTAGTTGATCGATGTTTGGGTAATTCGAATAATGACAAAGGTGGAAATATTTTGTCATCAACCATAAAAATTTTTTGGTTTTCGCTTTATAATGAAAAAAAAAAATGATTGTGTCAACACACCTTTTTTAGCCCCGAACTAAAAGAAGGTGTGCTATATGTTTAACCGCCTTGTCTAGTGTGTGTCTGTCTGTCTGTCTGTGACATCGTAGAGCCTAAACGGATGAACTGATTTTGATTTTTAAAATTTCGTTTGAATGGTAATTTAATGAATGGTGCTCTTACCTTTGTTTCAAGTGCGAGTTCAGAATTCCATTTCCCGAAAAAATTAAAAAATTGGCGATGGTCTTCAAAATCTTCTCAGTTTGTAAAAGGCTAAAAGAAAAAAAGTAATGTAATGAATAGTTTTCTTAATAATGTTTCAAGTGCAAGTTTAGGGTAACGTAAGAAAAAAAATTTTGGGGGGGGGGATTTAAAATTTATAAACTTGTTCAGTGTAACTTGTTCTAAGCTCTAAACAGTAACTTATTTTTTTCAGCATTGCTGAAGAAAATTTACTAAGGCATCGTAGGTCTTGTGTGAAGAATTTAAAAACTATTTATGTTATAATAAATATCTAACTGAAACACAAACTTAGAGCATTAAATTATGATAAGACTGAAAACAACAGACCTATTAAAAATATTATATTGAATGTTTTAACTACTGTTCCATATTTTACTGCTGACATATATTTTTTTAAAGATTAAAAGTAATTTTTCTAAACAAACAATAAAATAATAATATAACTTGATTATTATTCAAAACTCAAAATATAACAACAACATATTATTTGTAGGATAGGTCTTACTTATAAGACTTTACATATTATATACATATACACAAAATTTATTGTTTAAAACACATTGACAGACATTAAAATGATAATAACAAACACAAAAACTTTTCATTTTCTTATCATTGTAATTTTCCATTAAAAACTTTTACTTATTATGTATACATATACCGACTATACCGACTTACTAGTGTATATTTGTTGTAAAACCCTTTATAGACGTAAATTCATTCGTTAAGAAAACATTATGTGTGTGTAAAGAATGAAAATTTACAACCACAAAATGTTCATATGTTTATACAATCTTAATGCTAGTTTTATCAAATATGGAGTGTACGATTTTATGAATTTATCAAGTGAAATTTACAAAATTTATAAAACCCCCGACAAATGTGAATCTTGTAAAACCGATTTTTGGAAACTTAGCTATAAAATGTTCTTAATCAAGTCGGTTTGACCGTTTAGGGATTACAATGCCACTGAGAAACACATAGACGCACAGATAAACCCTTTAAAATTATAACACTCCTTCTTCAATCAATATCAAAGTGATGGTCAAGGACGTCAGATGAAATGAAAAGAATACTTAGATGGTTATCATTTTTGGGGCATATTTTTGAAAATATTTTAATTGAAATTGAAATATTTGAGTTGATTTTGTTTTTTTGAATTACCTAATTATTTTACCATTTCACTTTTCGAAATTAATTGAGTCAGGTTTATTTGACCATTCATTTCCTCACTAATTATTCATATATTGAAATTGTATGTCATGCCTTTCCAAACTGAATCGATTTTGAAGATCATTGCCAATTTTTTAGTTTTTTCGTGTACGAAAAAACTAAAAACTTAGTCCCCTTAACACAAAACCTAAATTTTGTGTTAAGAGGGCCAAACATGCTTCACCACTGAAGGCCCAAGCTATGCTGAGGGCAACCTTATTGTCCAAGAGATGGAAGTAGAAGCTTGTGTTTGGCGGGCGATAGGTCCAACGGTTCAAGAGATAGAAGTTATGTTTAGTAGACGGGCTATGTGATTATCGTGCTAGCGGATATGATAATCGAGCTTAGCGGGCGGGCTAAACATAGTATAGCTATTAATGAATTGCAAGTTTATTAAGATTCATAATCGTTGGTCAAATAAATTGTAGGTGAAACGAAGCTCACCGGGGCATCTAGTATTAATAATTTTCAATTTTTTAATTTTGTTTCTTTGGTGTTAAAATATATCTGGACAAAAAGGTACTATTTGAACTTAAATCAAATAATTTTGATAATGTTTTTATTGGCCAGATGCACAAAATTTTATAGAAAAAAAGCATTGTTTTTGTGACGATCATAGTTGATGTAAAAACGTTAGACAGAGTAGGTATATCCTAGCTGTAAAACTCTATAAGAAAAGTAAAACTCAATAAAGGTACATCTTACATTTAGAAATTGAAATTGTTTGAACTGTAGCCAACCACTGATAATCATACCCACAAAAAAAGTTCACCTTATATTCAATGTCTTATACTCTTAAAGTGGGTTTGGTTTATATGTAGTGATTTTGTTTATTTAGGATAGATGGAACACAAAATGTGCTTTGTATAGGTATATTTAAAACATATATCTGAGAGAATGAAAACTGTCTGAGTAATCAGTATCTAACCAGTGTAAAAAGGTACATACATACCTACCCACTTTATTTACAATTGTAAGTGAACCGAAAATGTATTGTTGTATTATTTTCTCTTAGACAAATATATTTAATAAGAATTTACAAATATTATTTTGTGTCTAGGTACCTATGTCCAATAAAACGTTTTCGTTTTGCTGTTTTGAATCTAAATAGAATTTCAGTGAGTAGTAACATGTTGTATAAATAGGATTAAGTTAAAATAAATTTATTATTAAATTCAATTAAATAATTTGTCACAAAACATTAGGAAATCTTCGAATTCTGGTAGTTCGATTGGGTGCGCATCTTGAAAGCTAAATACTTTTTCTAACTATTCTTGTGGACTTCATTTAGCATGATTTATCTCCTCAAATACATGAATCACAAATAGCAATGCAATAAAAGGCTAATGTTCTCGAAATAAGAAAGAAGAAGAAAAACGGGTACCCATTTAAAAAATTCCAGAAATTGGATTTATTTAACGATTAACCTAAAAGTTTTCGAGAAATCATAAGAAATCAATCCGAGATATCCCAATCGTTAAATTAACCCAAATTTTTGGATTTTTGTGTCAAAATTACCCAATAAACTAAATTTTTCTAAATTCCAAAGCAAAAAAAAATTTTCGATTTTCTTGATTTTTTCAAAGGGGTGTATCCCTTAAAAAAATTCCAAAAATTCGAAAAAACTTTTAAGTAACCTGCCTGTCAACTGATGTGGAAACAATTTCCTTGAAGTTTGGTTAATAGTAAGAAGTATTTATCATTTATTAATTTAACATCAGAAACCACTTTATTTAATTTTGCAAACAATAAGTAAGTAATAAATGTGCAATAGAAAATTTAAACTTTTCGACATTGACATGCAAAGATCTCCATTTAATGACTGGATTTAGTTAAATGTTTGTTTTACTATTAATAAAATATTAACGAATCATTAACAATGGTAATGGTTCAAATCATATAAAGTTATCTGAAGACTATTCCGGTAATTTAATATCAAAATAAGTTCTCTGTAACTAACCATTACAGTGAAGTTTGTTGTGTAAACTATAAACCCGAAACAATACAGAAACAATGTTCATGTTTTTATCCAAAGATTTATTACAAACCTACAAAAATCAGAAAAAACCTGACCGTTTTTAAAAAACTGAAAAAAACTAACATTTAATGTAATGGTCCCGATTAAATCAGTTAAGTTAAATTTAAAATTTGTATTGATTTGATTATTTGGAGCCTGAAGCCAATTGCAGATTTAATTAAATGAATACAAAATAATCTTGGCGTAGGCACTGGATGATTTATATATTTTTTTTAAATATATATATGGAATGCACTACTAAAGAGCATGGGACATCGCGGGTTTATTTCAATGAAAGATGCACACTTGAAACTTCGTGAGTGGCTTTCTTTTTTCCGAAAAGGCAGCGTTTTCAAATGAGCATCATGTCTTCATAGTTAAAAGAAAAAGTTGACTGATCGATCAACGCACAGCTGAAACCGCTGGGTCTAGAAGCGTGCAGTTTTGTTCACACGTTCCTTAAATGACATAAGAGTGCACTAAGAAAGGATTTTTGGAAATTCATCCCCAATAGGATTAAAATTCGAGTTGACAGTTTAAGGTAGTTCCTCCGCGACCGTCCAGTCAAAAAGTTTTGGACTAATACTATCATTCAGTGCATTAACTGTGCTATGACTATTATACATATACCATATATTATTTTCACAAGACTGTAGTTCCTCACTACTGTTTCTAGTATACATATAAACACACACACTATGACATATGCCTTTAACATTAGTCTTCATATCTTTTCCACAAAAATCATCGCTAAAACGAGTTATTTATTTAAGTTTTTTATCGAAACTATATGGTAAATAATTTTTATTTTTATTTATATATTTTCTAAATATAGTATTCTACATTATATTAGTTTTTCATAGAGATGGTGGACGTCATTCATTGGTAAATAAATATAATATTTGTAAATTTGTGTATTTTTATACACTTCTCCCATGTACACGTACAAATTGCGTCACTTTTAATTGCTAATATCTCATGTATGGCATGGTAAATCATCTTCTAATTTTAACAGCAAGTGTATTATGAATTAAATATTTTATATTCTGAGTTTTGAGAAATTCTTGGAATATCACTTTCGTGTAGGTACTACCTTAAGTGGAACTTGGTCAATTTTGAGGTTAGTAATGCTTAAAATGATATATGAGCACATGGCTCAAAACAAAAGTTTGTGTGTCTATTTTCAAAAAATTCATTCTTCAAGGAGGTACAAAAGGGGATGAAAGTTTATACGAAACATTTTTGAAGTTAGAAATATAAAAATTGATATAAGTGTTCATGGTTCAAAACAAAAGTTTACTGTTTCTTTTTCTTATTTATTCTTTAAGGGATCGCAGGGAGCACATTGGCCGAAGGGCATGAGATCAAAGCCGATGTTTAGGTGGCAATCTTATCGGTAACGACCCTATCTATTCTACCGTAATTATTATAAAGTAAAATATTGTCACCGTTATTTGACTCAAACAGATAAAATATACTTTTACTACAATGCACTTTTAAACTAAATTTATTTTATATTCTACGATGACTTTGTTGAGTGATCAAAATTGTTTCTCAAGAAACATTAAACAATAATAATGGTTATATCTATAATCCACCTTTAAAGTTATATGTTTTAAAAATACTAATAATTTATTAACATTTTTTATCACTCTTAGAAAATATTTTTCTAATGTTGTAATAAAGTATATACATTTTTGACGCAAAATATGATGAAAATTGTTTGCTAGAAAAATATTACACTGCTTTACGTATAAAGTTTATCGTATAGCATATAATAATAATAATAATGTTACAAAGTACAGTTGTAGCACCTATCAACTTATATTTTAAATATAAAGGTGGAAAAATGGAAATTATTTACATACTATAACGTGAGATAATCCATGATTTAGTTGTGCGTTTTAGAAGTCTGGCAAAGTTCTTCTATCGGTGAAAGAACTTTAAAATCGGTTAAGTAGTAAACTGAAAAATGACGGTTTATATATATTTTCATAGAAACTTCTATTTCACCCTTTTAGGAGATGATCTTCGAAAAATCCTTTCTTATGTGACACTTTCAGTATAAAATCAATATCTTCTCGAAATTTGAAACTGCTATCATTAGCGATTCAGGCTGGGCGTCGATATAGCAGTCGCGACATTGCCTATTAACCCTCCAGATTATTTCACCCGTTTGAAATGTTTCTGATTTTAAATAATATACAAAAAGAATCATTTTGAAAAAAAAATCATCAAAATCGGAGCCGTCATTGAGGACTCCCTAAGAATGGCTATTTTATGTATTCCTTTATTTCACTACTAACAAATTATTAATTTTGGGTTGTGTACTAATGTTCAACCTGTATGTTAAAACCAAAAGAATATTATATATAAAAACATAAAACTATTATTATATTATTATAATATTTGATATTCATAGAACCATGAATAATGTACCGTACCATCTAGCATCTAGCATCGTCTATCTTTAACGTGTACCTTCAACCTAGAACATCTATATTTTTATAATATATACTTTTTAAGTTTGTAAAAGAAAAATGTTGCTATGATAGATATTATGAAGTTTTGTGACGTTGCACTGTATCTTTGTAGTGTTTTCCTGTGTAAAATGTCTTATAGCATTTATGATGTTTGAATTTTAGTGTAGCATCGACCGGCGACGTATAAAGTTTTGAAACCAAGTAACATGCACACTTAACATTGCAATCGGCCTTTGGTTAGGTTAGGTTAGGTTAGAGTGGCTGTCCTGGGGTGGGACACATTTAGATCATGTTGTTCGTTGTGATACCGAAAAAGGGTTGGCCCATCCCCGGCCACTTCTTCATGAACCATTTAGAGCTGTTATTAGAGCAGTAGGAGTGCTTTGACGTCAACGGGCTTTAGGTCAGAGAGGTCGTCAGAGAGACGCTGCCTCAAATAAGTCCACCTCCTCATGGCAAGAGATGGACAGTGAAGAAAAGATAAGACATCGTCTCCTCAGGCGTTCAGCATGCCAGCCGCCAAACCAGTGTCCTGTAATAGCCACAATAACTTTGCCAATAGAGGCCCTTGGAAGCGCAATCGATAAAGGATATTTTTTTTTTACAGATGTTTTGTCATTTGAGAAATTCATTCTCGATATTAAAATTTTTATAAGTGGACTACTCAATTTTGGCAAGAATTTCTGTATTAACACGTTTTTATGAATATAGTAGAATAAATAAAGATTACATATACAAAGTAGATTTGTTAGACCTCAAAGCTTTTTGCACATTTGAATAAACTTTTAAGGCCCGTTTCATTAAAAAATTTTCTACAGTAATGTACCAATCGATACTACAATTTCATTTTTTGTAACCAACAATTTTAAAAATGTCGTAAATGTTACCTAGTTTTCACTTCTTTATAACTTTCATAGTTTTATGACAAATATTTTTACATTTATTAACAACTCTCGGTTTATAATTTTTTTTCTTCTATCTATAAGGTTTACCTAACGTTGGCCTTGTGAATAAAAAAAATAACAGGGTTGATGGCGTCTAATAGTTTTAAAAATTAAATACTAAATTTTCCATTCAATCTAAATTTTATTTAATGACCAGAAAAAATACACGTAAACGTGATCTTAATATGAACAAATTTCAATCAGATAAGTTTATGTTTTAAATGAATGCAATAAATTGATTTTTTTCTCATGTGATAAATTATTAATATAATGCGATAAAATTCGTATTCTATACACAGAACGCAAAAAGATTTCATGAATTATTTATTGAATACATTTTCATAGAAAAATTTTCTTTTATTACTAATGAAAATTATTTATTAATGAAATGCTAGATATTTATTCAATCGATAATTTCTTTTTACGTTTATGTATTTATCAAAACTATTATATTCAACCAGTATATATAACAATGGTGTCTGCTGAATTATTAAAACTTATAATAGCTTTAGAGACGTATATTACGCGAGAAAAATAAACTTTTTATTGGAAGTTTTTCATATAATATCACATGTACTGTGAGTGGGTAAATTGACACATTTATCGACTTTCTATATTTAAAAAAATTAAATTTCTGTTAGTTGGAAAAGTGACAGCATCAGAAAAAGGATAGGGTAAAGTTTGGCAAATTATAAAAAGAACTTTTGTCTGTCTGCCTATTTCGATTTGCACAGGATCAATTTTGATAAAACTTGTTATTCATTCATATTTCTGTAATTATACAATCTAGGCCACGATCCTGAATTCCGGAACCAGGACTCCACATTCTTGAAACCTGTTTGAGTAAGGTTAGTTTTGATCACCCATTTAAAAAGTATGACCAAAATTTAGTACGATTACATACTTGATTTATCAAAATTGGATAAAATTTGGATGTGATAGAGCAAAATTAAATTTTTTGGAATCCGATGACGTCATGAAGTTAATAAATTCGATTTTATTGATAATAGAGGCAAAATTGATCCAATCTAATTGAAATTTTTTTTGAACCCCACTAATTTTGGGCCATTCTTTTCAGCTGTGATGTCAGTTTTACTGTAGCTATCACTTATATGCTTAATTCTGGGACCAGGACTCCAAATTCTTGAAAATGATAAGAGCTATGTTAATTTTGACCACAAATTTGAAAAGTATGACCAAAATTTTGTAGTATTACAAACTTCTTTTATCAAAATTGCCAATATAGTTCTTTCAAATTTTCAGTAATTTTTGAGTAGTTTGTTTTTGAGTAAAATTTTTTCCAAATAGCTATCGAAACGACAAGTACTACACCTTTGTACTTCCGATTTCAATTTAAAAAAAATTCTTTGCATAAATACCGTACAACAGATTATTATACGCAAAAAAACCCTACACATTGTTCAACTTCAAAAACATCATCAGAATCGTCTATTAATAAAAAATGAAATGATAATATTTTTATGAATTAAATAGCACACTAAATGAGTATCGTAATTTATTTTTTTATTTAATTTTATTTTTTTATTCAAATGAACAACCCCACACAAAAACCACCTACTTACTATATTAGTTGAAAAATAAATTAAAATAAAATATTATGATAAAAAATATCATCATTTACACTTTATTAATTAATATTTTAAAAAGGTCATAACACTATTATATATAATACTGTGTTTGTTGTTTTATTATAAAAAATTGATACTCTGTTGTTATAGTATTTTTTTTTTCTTTTTGTATTTGTTTAAATACAATTTGTTATTATTATTTGATTATTTTCAGATGAGTAAAACTTTTCAAAACATAAATAATAATATTATTTAAAAATAATGATATCGCTCAGTGAAATCGGAAATTAATTTCCAGATAGCGTTCATTTTTTTCTACCGCCAACACTAATTTCATTTCATTTTAAAATATTTTTCCGACCGTTTTCACGTAATTGTTAATTTTTGGCTTTGCTAGTTCTAATACATTTAATTAGGTAAAAAGTATTCTAAAATTGTTTTAACTCTTTGATCAGGTCATTTCACACACGGTATGAAATGACCGTGAAAAAGCCAATACAATTCAATTTTTGGTTGGGCCATATACAGCCTGATCATGAGTTTACGGATGATATTTATCTATAGCTCTTACACCAGCATATATATCAAACGCATTTTGCTTTTCAGATCTTCTTTACACTCCCTAGAATAATTCTTCGATAAGGTATCGAGGTATCGTGCGATACCCGGTAGAAATTATGCTCCTTTCGCACTTTTGTATATTATAAATCTAGTACTTTTTTTTAACTTACTTAAGTTTTTCTGAAAATTAAAGGTTTTAATTTTAGAAGTCAAATACTAGTTTCATTCTTTAAAGTATTTTATTTTATTGCTGTTTTAACATTTTAATTTATGTATTAACTGTAATATAAGGTTAAAAAAGACAAAGTTTTAGTTTCCTAAGTGACCAAGGTGAAAATGGCCAATTTTTTGTGTCGTTTTTATACCATGTATTTATGAAATATATTAAGGCATACTAATATTTAGCCTCAAGTTTGTAGTGATAGTTTACAGTATCATCAAATGTATTGGTTTAAATCATTGAAAACTAAACACTACACTTCTTGAAGAGCTCAGCAACAGCTCAATATGTATTTTAATGATTTAGAAAAAGAGATTTCCTTTTCCCATTAACACTCTTCTTACTTATACTGGGTAATCAGAGAAATAATTATTATAAAATATGTATACCTATCTATCATTACGTATCAATCCAATATAACAACAAGATATCTAATGTTGTTAGATTCAAGGTATATAAATCACTTTGAGTGTCTATTGGAAACTCAAAATTTAAGGTTTCGTTTAAAACTTGATTAGAATAATAATAATAATTGTTATTATTATTATTAAATGAATAAAACTGACAGTTTCTTATTACATTCTTCGTATATTTACATTAGTTACTACAAATAAAATAAATTGGAATTATTTCACAAAATTATATCTCTATTTAAATAATATTCTCAGTAGTATATATAACAAACTAATACAAAACTACTAAAGAAATCTTTTTTAATTAAAACAATTCATTATGTAATTAAAATAACAATGACATTTTATAAAATGAAAACTAGGTAACGCGTAAGTTTCCACGTATTACACGTACCAATCGTACTACGAGGAACAACATCGTCTAGAAAGATATCAAGGAACATTTCTCTATTAATACACAACAAATACAGGATAATTTCGTCAGTTTAATTATAATCATTTTCAGTATCGAATTGAATGATTACTGCAATAAAAACAACAAATAAAATGACATAATCAATAGTTTACTCATAATAATAAAGTGAAATTTACAAAATTTAAAAAATCGCCGACAAAAACGATTTATTCGTTGTAAAGCGATTTTTAGAAACATAGCTATAAAATATTCTCAATCAAGTCGGTTCGATCGTTTAGGGGCTACGATGCCACAGACAGACACATACACATAGTGGTCAAACTTATAACACCCCTTTTTTTTTAGTTCGGTGGTTAAACATATAATTTAGGAATAAACATATATAGATATTTCGCCTAATATTAAAAAAATTAGAGTTTTTTCTTAACTTTCCTTAATTGATTCAAGTTTTACCGATTCAGCATAATCCAATAGCAAAAATTTTTTCAATCAACCAACCGTTCATTACACACCCCTCAATTGACAGTTGAACACAATGATGTAATGCATTAAGCAATTAATAGCCTTAAGTCGTATTTTATGGATCCTGTTGTTTAAAACTTCATCATAGATGACGTACCTATATTTTCTCAATTATATCGTACATAGAAGAATGCAGTTTTAGTTAAAAGTCGAAAATATATGTATTAGCTCACATTCCTTGAAGTACCAACAACTTACTAGTAGCTAGCTCAACTAAGATACTTTTAAAAAGTAAGTGATGCTAGTAACAGTACCTAGTGCTATGTATATGAAGTACTTTAAAACATGTTGTAGAATTCCACTAAACATAGCATTGCACATTGCATCATATACTCAACTACTTTATTCATTGTATAACTAAACTACTTAGAAAACTGTACTTTAAACAAGATAGGTGGCAAAACTAGAGGAGAAGTTTGTGAATAGTTTGAAGTAGTTTGCAATTAGGAAACATTGAAATGCATATTATAAGAACATGTCGATGTATATAGAAAGTGTGGAAATTTACATCATCGTCATCATCAACAGCATTGCATTGCATCCATCCATCGACAAACTTTATGAAGGAAGAAGATTTGAAATAATCAATTATCTATATGTAATTACATCAATTAGCATTTTCGATAGGTAAAGATAAAAAAAATTCTAACAAACAAAACTTTTCAGGTATAAATCAAGTTACACATAACTATATGAAAAGCTTAAATAAGTAGCTCAATAAGTTTTTAAGTAAAATATAAGTTATTTCCAACTAGCTGTATCCGACATGATTTCAAATGCCACATAATGTAAAAGAATGTTTGGTTTTTTGTTCTGTTTATTGAAATGCTTTCTATACCATGTATATATGAAATATACATAGTATATTAAGTTTAGTCCCAAGTTTGTAACGCTTAAAAATAATGAAGCTAGGAAAAAAATTTTGTCATAGGTGTTCATAAAATCACCTAATTAGTCCATTTCCGGTTGTCCGTCCGTCCGTCCGTCCGTCTGTGGACACGATAATTTTTACAGCGTACTCAGGACGTAAAAAGTGAGGTCAAGTTCGTAAATGAGCATCATAGGTCAATTGAGTCTTGGGTCCGTAGGACCACCTATCTTGTAAACCGTTAGAGATAGAACAAAAGTTTAAACGTAAAAAATGTTCCTTATCAAAAATTAAACAACTTTTGTTTGAAACATTTTTTCGTAAACATCACTGTTTCATCCGTGAGGGTGCCAATTAGGCGGAAATTTTATAATATGTACTATACTTGATTATCAGTTATGTATGTGTCACATGTTTGTATGAGTAATGTGATAAAGAAATCAACACTTACTATGCATGGTATTTCAACAATTAACTCAGTCAATTGTTTGTTTTCACTTGTTGATATACAATAATTTCTGTTTTCGGGATGGTGCGTACATGAATGAATCAGACGATTTCCTGACGCCTGAGCAATACACATATAGTGTGCTAAATTAGCCGAATTTTGATAATCAATTCGGAAAACTTTAGGAGAAGACTAATTTTTTCGATTCCGGGAAAGGAGTTTTCCGTTCCGGAACGATCCGTACGACCTTCTACACGCTGTTTTGACACTCAAAAATCCGGTAGATTTATCCCACTTAAGTATACTGTTTTCTATGTGACAATTTTACTGTAATATTGGTAAAGACGAGTGTAGAAATTCCGTCCTTACTGTCGTAAAGACGAGTGTAGCTTCCGTATGTATGGTAAAGACGAGTGTGGAAATTCATGTGGGTGTCTTCAGAAGTAACGATAATTAACTCAAAAGATTGTGATGCGGAATGCTATGGGCTAGTGCATGACATATGCATGATAGAGATGCAATTGTCGGATTAGCCAGAATAAATAACCAAATATTTTATTTTAAAAGATATGCATAGATTTTGAAAATAGTACGAATTTATAGATTTTAAAATTTGGCTTGAAATATTTGCTTAACCTATAATAGTTGTCAAAGGAGGTTAAGTAGAACAAAATATTTTGGAAAAAGGTAATCCATTCAAAAGTGATTTAATATCGTTGTTTTTAAGAATTAAAACAGTAGTAATGCCACCACCCATTTCAAACTGTAGCTTTTGAGTAGTAAAAGAAAAATTTTCGTATGTACATAAGAGTGATTTTGGAGATTGGGTGGTGTTGTTTGTTTGTTACTTCGTTAATTTAAAACCTATTTTTAGTAAAGACTAGCTGACCCGGCGAGCTTTGTTCCGCCTTAATGGCAATAAATAAGCAGTTTTTTTTTTTTTAATTGGAAAAAATACAAAAAAAATTAAATGCGCTATCGCGGCGCTGTTCACGTGCAATTTCTTGTTCTTCTTCAGTCCTTTCATTTGCAGTATTTCGTATTCTTCTTGCATCATGGCTTTGTCGGGAAAGATTCGATCGTCTTGGTCGCGGCATTATTAATTAAACTTCACTTCACCTAAAAACTCAAATTTTCAACCATACCGAGTTTTATAGTTCACTTCACTTTTTACGAATGGGCAATGGCACTATCCTTATATTATAATTGTTAATTATTTATTTAATAGAAATAGTTTTATTATTGATTTCTTACAAATATCAAATTGTCATCCATACGTCATTACATATCTGTCATTATACGTCAATTACATAGCTGTCATTTGCGTTTTGTTATTCCAAGTCTGATTCTTTTTTGTTACACCACGTTTTATAGTGACTGACGTTTCATGTCAAGTCACACGGGAATGTTGTCAAACGGGATCCTTCTCCTGGCTCTAAACTACCTCCCTGGAAATTTTCAGCTAAATCGGTTCAGCCGTTCTTGAGTTATAAGTGGAGTAACTAACACGACTTTCTTTTATATATATAGATATACTCTTAGGCACATATCTTGAAATACTCGTACAATTTTTTTTGTGAACTTATATTATTTGTGCTTTACAAATTCATTTTTATATGACATCGTAACTACAAGTACACCAAGCTTACCAAAAAGTATTCTTTTATTACCTTATACCTGCACGTATTATTCTCAGAATTTTTCTACTTATTTTATTTTAAATAACATACCGAAAATAATATACATAAAAAAATAATAATTTAAATAAAAATATGTGAAGAATGCTAAAAAAAAAAATAACGATATGAATAAAATCCTTTTTTATAGACAGTAACTCTTCAAAAACAAGTTCAAAAAAACACTCCTCAATTTTCATTTCTTTTTATACCATGTATATGACATGTATCAAGGTATACTAAGTTTAGTCCCAAGTTTGTAACGCTTAAAAATATTGATACTATGAACAAAATTTTGGTATAGGAGTTCATAAAATCACCCAATTAGCCCATTTCCGGTTGTCTATCTGTCTGTCGTCTGTGTTCTATCCACCTGTCATCACGATTACTCAAAAACGAAAAGAGATATCAAGCTGAAATTTTTATAGCGTGCTTAGGACGTATAAAGTGAGGTCGAGTTCGTAAATGAGCAACAAAGGTCTAAGTTTAAATTTAAAAAATGTTCCTTATAAAAAAATAAACAACTTTTGTTTGAAACAATTTTTCGTAAACATCACTGTTTATCCATGAGAGGCCAAATTATACGCATAATTGTATAGTATGTATTATATGGGAATTTCAGTTATATATGTGTGATATATGGTATATGTGTAATGTGACAGAATAATCAACACTGCCTATACAAGGTATTTTAACAATTAACTCAGTCAATTGTTTGTTTTAACTTATTTTTTTTTAATAATTCACATGTTTTAATAAAAGCGCTGAAAATTTTAACTGAGTAAAATGAGAAAATCTTTTAGAATTATGAGTATGATTTTAGTTTTGTTTTGATTACATGAAAACTTACTTTTACAGAGAGTTTTTAATATATTGAAGATTGGCATTCACAATTTCTCTCAATTTAATTTACCTAGATAGCTTGAATAGCGGTCTAAACTATCTCTCAAAAATTGTAGTTAGTATTCTGCAAAATCTCTATAGAAAATTTGATGCAAATTTGGAAAATATCAATTTTTAAAAAGTTAAAAGTCACAATTGACTATAAAGCTCAAGGATTCCATTTTGCGAGATAATTTACCTTGCATTAGAGAAGGACAAAATATGGTTGGTGATTTCATGAGTTCAGTAATAACCCATGTATATCTTGTGGATAAGAACGATTATTTTCTATTTGAAAACCGTCTTACATCTTCAATTTTTTGAAAAAATATCTCGATAGTTAAGAACTTCCAAACTATTATGTCATTAAAATTTTTTATTTTATTTTCCAAATTTTCAAAATACTGAGAAACTGTCTGTTTTTACTTATTATTTTTTACCTTAACTATTTATTCTACCTTAGTGGGTCAACCATTTTTCAACAAGAACTAACTAACCTAATTTGAAAAAATAATATAAAAAGCATTTTAAGCAAGCCTACATATGCATACGCGCTTTGACTACCCGTACATTTCTTAGATTTTAAGTCAAGTTAAATTTTATTAATGGATGGAATTTTTTGCAGGTTTTCGAGTGAAAAGCCATTGAGGTAAGAAATTTAAAAATATTCTTATTCATAGAAAATAATCAATTTGATCTATGTACCTATGTAATAAGTAGAAACGTACGTCGAACGTTTAAAAAGTATATTTAGGGAATCACAAGAAATTTGCATGTTTTCATAAATATATATATTGTATATGAAATATACCAAGGTATACTAAGTTTGAACAAAATGAACAAAATTTTGGTATAGGTGTTCATAAAATCACCTAATTAGTCTATTTCCGGCTGTCTGTCTGTCGTCTGTCCGTCTGTGATCGATATCAAGCTGAAATTCTTACAACATACTCGTTAAAAGTGAGGTCGAGTTCGTAAATGAGCAACATAGGTCAATTGGGTCTTGGGTCCGTAGGATCCATCTTGTAAACCGTTAGAGATAGTTCAAAAGTTTAAATCTAAAAAATGTTTCTTATAACAAAATAAACAACTTTTGTTTGAAACATTTTTTCGTAAACGTCACTGTTTACCCGTGAGAGCGCAAATTATGCGCAAATTGTATAATATGTATTATATGAGTATATCAGTTATATATATGTGACATGTATGTATGCGTAATGTGACAGAGTAATCAACACTGTTTATACATGATACTTCAACAATTAACTCAGTCAATTATTTGTTTTCACTTGTTTTCTATAATTTTAAGTTTTAATTACCAATAAAATGAATATTTACAATGATTAAGCTATTGGGTTCTCTTGAACATTTAAAATAAGGCGTATTGAGTACTCATAAATTGATACACGAAATCCAAATTTTTGATTATGCTTTCACTTGAAATTTCTTAAACGAAACTATTAAGTCTAACTATGTCAATTTGTCTTCATTTTTACATTTTGTGAAATAACTTTCAATATTTCACAAAATCACTATAATTCCATACACCATATGATATAAAACTGTACTAAATCTTTCGAGTTTGAATATTATTAAAAGAGACAACGCCAACCTGCTCCAACTCTTTTATGTGGTTTACCTGGTTTATTATATCTTTCAAAATATTATATATACCTATCTAAGCCAAGCTGTTGTTTGTTAGTATTAGCTTCTGTGGTTCGTTGTTCGTTACTATGTAGAACGTAGAACGTAGACATATAATATAAGTATAGTAGATAAGTAGTATATGTAGGTAGCTACTTTAAAATAGTTTACCTGCTGAATATAGGTAGGTAGTACTAGTATGACTGTTGAAAATAATAGTAAAGTTTGAAGAATATTTGAATGTATATATTACTTTATACTAGGAAAGTAGATAGGTAGTAACTTTACGATGCATTCTGAAATTTGATGCACAATTTTAAATGATTAAGTGAAATTTATAAAATTTATAAAAGCCCCGAGAAATTTCTCGGGTGCCGAACCCTAAACTCGCATTATCCTATTAAATTACCTTTCACGCGAAACAACAAAAATTACAATAGGTTCACCCGCTTAGGCGCTACGATGCAACAGACACATACCTAGTGTGTCACTCTCATCAGCTCAGAGTCGAAGTTATAAGTTTAATACACAAGTTTTTGTATTATTTTTATAGAAACATCATATTAAATAAACTTATACATACATTGCTTTATCCTCTTGCAAAAACCAACTTACATAATTTTTATTACTAAGGCTCACTTTTATTTAAAAGCAAATTGTCCAAAGTTTGCTGCAGGAAAAAGGCAGTGCGAGAATATAAATATAAACTGTGTAGGGCAGGTTGCTGGAAGGTTACCCGGTAGGATATTGTTTATACTATTTTTTATTAACTTATAAATAAAATTGACCAAATAGCTTCGACAAAAATTTTATCATATAATTGTTGTCAAAATTAACAAAAAAAAAGTTCTAAGACATTTTTCTCTAAGCCCTCCTGTTTTCGAGTAAAAAATTCGTAAATTTTTACGATTTCTATCCTTCAAAAAGTGTATGAATTTTTGGTCTAGTTGCACTTTAAGTGCTTGATTGTTAATTGTTGAGAGAGCGTTTTGCAAAATGTAATTCTAGAACTTTTCCATGATTTTGACTTTTTTTCGAGTTGATTGGAGAAAATCTCATCTTTCTAGCATGTATAGAAAAGAAAATCGAAGAAAATTTTTTATTAAGTTTGATTCAGATTATATCACACAAGCGAAGGAATTCGATAAATATAATAGTTTAAAAGAATTAATTTAAACAGTATCCTACCAGGAACATTTTTTAAATTTCGCAATCCAAAAATTATTCATGCTCATGGACGGATTTTACTGGATCTAAAAGAAGTATTAACTTCAATTTATCCACTATGATTAATTACTAATGGGTCAACTAGATGTGACCACTTAATATAACAACTTTAATTCATTTAAAAAAGACTAATTGAACTGTAACTTAAATAATTTTCTACAAGCACTTCAGCATTATCATACAATTTAGCACAATAAAACATGTTTAATTAACCCTTGATCTAATGCTTTCATAATATTCATACCTTGTGTTATCATTACATAGTTTTGTTTGATTCTGAATTTGCTACCTCTGTATTCGGTAATACTAGCACAACTAGATTATATATACCCACAAAAGTACAATGTATATTATTGAATGAAGTCTGTCATCTAATATCGTAGTAATACTATAGTAGAGTTCATGGTAAATTCAACTATAACATGTTTACCAATATTATGACAGCTTGCTTCATCAGCATCGTTTGAAGCTCAAGCCAAACTTTATCTGTCTGTGCTTTATGAGAATGTATTATTATTGTATGGAAAGATATATTCATGCATCGTACATCAATTTTGTGTTGCACACACTATGCAGAAATTGGATGTTGTAAGATTTGCAGCTAGGATAAATATCAACTTTTTTTAATTAAATGCTTTACCAGATATACAATCTGGTCGGAGAAATAGATAGAACAAAAGTTTAAATGTAAATATGTTTCTTATATAAAATAAATAACTTCTGTTTGAAACATTTTTTCGGGTGCAATTTTGGACAAAATTTTGGTGTCCTTTTTCTCCAAAACTACAAAAAATGGGTTGTTGAAAATTTACAAGGTAGTTTTAACTAGTGATTTTGTGAAAAATTCTCGAAAAACACAAAACATTCTAGAATAAACTTTCGAAAATTTTCAAAAACCGACAGAATTGAGTTGGTGTTTCAAACTCTTCTGATTTATAAAAAATAATGCCACCACTGATATCCAAAACTTTCTCTGAAAGATGTTTCAACAATTGATCCAGTTATTCGTTTGATAAGGTAATATTTTAAGATAACTTTTTTTGATAAGGCAATATTTTAAGGTAACATTTCAATAACCACAAATGATACAACTTTAAGCAGTTTAAGAAAAAATTTTACGGAAAAGTTCTTGCTTAAAATGAGTTTACTGATAGATTTGAGTGGTAAAAATGAAGAATTTTTACTTCTGAAATGGAAAAGGGCTGCGGCTCCATATATGAAGCACAACCTTTTTAATTGGTAAAATCTATCCTGATCCTAAGTATTAACGGTAGGTAAGAAAGATCGAGTAAAAGCGGCACATGGAGAAGCAACAAGATTATATTCTTAGAAGACGAATCCCTGTCATTGCCCACTTCTTGCCATGAGAAACTCTCTGTCACTACCCAACTCTTGTCATGAGAAGATGGACTTACTTGAGCCAGCCTCTCTTTGACGACCTCTCCGACCTAAGCTCCGTTGACGTCAAAGCACTCCTTCTGTTCGTAAACAGCTCCCAATGACTCATGGACTAGTGGCCGGGAATGGTCCAACCCTTGTTCGGTATCATAACGAACCCTATGGTCTAAGTGTGTCCCACCCCAGGACAGGTACTCTAAAATAAGCTTACCTAACCTATGAAGACGAATGCATCTTTAATATTTATGTGAAGAAATTTCTGAGGAAAAAAACTGAAGGCTTACTAGTAAAATTTTATTTAATTAATTTACATTTGTGGAGGAGCTTGTTATTAGGGATAAACGGCATAGGAATATGGGGGGGATAATCACTAGTTATTTATAGTTTTAGACTATAAATGCTATGTGAAACGGAGGCTACATACACTCATATAATAATTATGTTATTTAATATTCTATAATAATAATTATTATGGAAACCTTTTATATAAAACTTTAATACAAATAGATTTTATAGTAGAGCTATTCAATTTATTTTAATCCATATTATACAAAATGTAATTCAATTAAGTACTTTTAATTTGTGTGAAAACATGTACATTTACCATTTATTGTTCTTAGTTGTTAATGATAATGAATAACAGTAAATTTGTAATTTGTACAAATAATCAACTTATTTTAATACCTAGTTATTCAACATCAATACTTTTACTAATATCGAATCGTCCTGAGATCTACAATTCTTGTTATGATTCCACCGATACTGTCATAAAAAAGTATGTTATTTATATTTATTTAAAACAATGTGAAAAAGTGAAATTTACAAAATTTATAAAAGACTAATAATTGAGATAAAGAACTCTAAACTCACAAATAAAACATATCGAAGAACACTCTCCATTAAATTCCCTTTTTTCTTTAAAGGCTTTTCCAAACTGAGCCGATTTTGAAGATCATCGCCAATTTTTTAGTTATTTCGGATACGGAACCCGTAACTCGCTCTTGAAAAGACATTTACGTCGGATTAACTCGAAATTTGGCATACTTATCAAGGACCGATGAAAATACAGTAATTAAAAAAGTTGATTTGATTATCCTTATCTGGATTTTCAGGATTTACGATTTACACCATACTCCCACCATATTTATACTGATTTTTTGATAATAATATTCAAAAAAGACACAAAATAAATAAAAGTTTAAAAAACTTAAAAACACGCTTTTGTAACTAGCTGAACTAAAAGGTACAAAATAATTTCTTTGAATTAAAAAAATCATTTTATCGTAAAAAAAAGCGTGCAGTGCTTTTTAAAATATTTTATAAGACTATACTTTTACCAATGTTTGTCGATAAAATATTAACAATAATTGAAATTTTGCACCCCACGCTTTTTATATGATAAAATGATTATTTTGAATTTAAAGAAATTATAGTTTAGCTAGTAACAAAAGCTTTAGTTTTCAAACTAGTTTTTTTTAAATTGTATTATATTCCTAAGATAAAATTAAAGCATGTAACGACCACTTGTATGAGCGTTTGCTTCAGAATGTAAATTCGCAATCCAAGGAATATTTTTCTATTGATTATTTTTACAATTGGACTATTGTAATATATTCATTTAATATATGTGTATAGCCTATATCGAATGTCTACCTATATATGTATAAATATAAATGATTTTTGATTTATGTATATAATGAGATAATGAAAATATTAATTGAATTATAGCTCGTTATTTTTCAATTTTTAGTACATATGGCTATCGTCTTTTTAACACAAATAAAATCAAAATTCACACAGAATATAGGTAATATATTTATAAATAATCGGGATTACTGATAAAAAAAGAGGATATTAAAACAAGGTAATAAATTTCAATTTTTATAGCATTTTTATATACATTATACATATATATCTGTTACGCATCTATCTGTTTCATCAAATAGGTAAACAATATTGTACAGTATGCTAAATAATTGTTATCCACAATTCCCTTCAAATTCATCGATAAGCGATAAGCGACCTACGATAAGCGTACCTAACATATACATCTTGCTTAGTGGTTTTATTATCAGATAGTAGAAATATTATCAGATAAAATCAATTATATTATTAAGAAATTATCAATTACAAATTTTTCAATAAATTAATTTTTCTATATCCCCGAGTCGATTGAAAGAAAATTTTTAACATTTATACAAATTTTATTTAACAAAAATAAAAATTGTTTGTCATGAAGAACTATGTGCATGCAAAGTTTGATTTAACGCAACTGACAGTGAAATAACTTTCACTTAATAAATTTGCTTGCGATTTTCGCACAGTGCAAAAGGTCTGGCAGTGTTTTACATAAAGGTAGAATAAAAAAAAATTAACACATTGTAATTTAACAATATTGTGATAAATGAAATAAATTATATAATATTTAATAAAAAAATTTTCAATTTTTTAATTTAATTGTTTTAAATATCTCATTTTCCGACCGAAATTTTATCGCGAAGAGAATGTTTTATATTTATTAGTTTGTTCTACAACCTAAAACTTTTGTTGCAGATACAGTTATCAATTTAAATAAAAAGTTCAAATACAAAAGCGACCACAATGTATTCATACTAAAACTTCTTAATCAATGAAAGAATGGGAAATTTCAGCTAACGTTTTTATTCGGTATGGTATTAGAGGATTTCGTTACTTTATAATTTTGATTAGGTTGACAATTTTTTTCTGTATCTAGAGTTTCAAGAAATTTTAACTAATAAAAAAATTCAATGTTAAATGAACGGAGTACGTTTTTTAAAAATGTTACGATATCATTAAGACACTGCTAATGGTACTTCATGAGACTCGCAAATGTTTCCGTTAATTGATTCAAACTGTTTTATTCATTTTTGTTACCAAAAGTGTAATTAGATTAAAAAGCTTACCAAAGAATGATGTTATCTTAATTTTACAAAACAAGAAACACGTACATACCAATGAGTTTTGTGAAAATAAAAAACTAAAACGATAAATCGACAGAATGCTTACACGACAGATAAAAAACAAATTTATACACATTTCTTATCTGATTGTTTTGACACAAAATTTAGAAAAACCTTTTTTTTCCGTCTGTTATCAAATATGAAAAAAAGACCTTTTTATCATCAAACAATTTACATGTTTACAAAAGAAAAAGAAATAAACGTCTTCTTTCGGTTTACTATTACAATTTTATTTATAAAAATTTATCATAAATAAACTGTTGGAATGGAATTACTAATTTTCTCGAAAAAAATCTTCCTTTGTTATTTTATTAAACCCTTTATTAATTCTATAGCTATTAAATTATCGACTAGCAGATACCCGGCCGCTTTGTTGTGCAATTTCTCCTTTTTAAAACAAAGACGTTACAACCCACACTTATCCTCCCTTTTGTTCACAATTTTATGGATTTTATACTTTTTGGATCGAAATTACTCTATCCACAAAGTTTCATCAAATTCCAAAACAAAAATTTTTTTCCGTTTTTCTCGATTTTTTCAAAGGGGGTACCCCTTAAAAAAATTGCAAAAAATCGAAAAATTTTTATCATCTCCAATTTCGATAAAACTCAGTATATAAGGTAATTTTGACCCAAAAAGTACAAAAATCGGGTGCATTTGTTGACTGGTCGAATAGTTTTTGAGATACGGACTAATATCGATCAAAATATTTCGATATCTCAGAAATTCTGCATCCAATCATTAAATTAACCTGATTTTTATATTTTTGTGAACGAAAATCGGGAGTAAAAACATCTTCGAAATTTGAAATAGTTAAAATAGTAGTAAGATAAAATAATAAATTCTTGTACAATTTTTAAGCTTTTTTTTTTATGAATACTCTAAAAAACTTACAAATTCATGTTCGCACACAATTTCGTTGTTAACAAGATGGAAGAAAACTAATTCAAACATATCAATAATCATAATAATAACAATAATAATAATAATTGTAATAGTTGACTGTATAAAAATGTATTGGAAATTGTAAAAAATAAAATGTTCTAATAATATTTAAGTAGTTTTTACATATGAAAAGTTTTATAAGAAAATTGTAGTAGAGTAATGTAAACTGAAAAATTGTAGCAAACACAAATATCATTCGAGACATAACAATCGTATTCGCACCGTTCATAATGAATATAGTTCATACCATAGTTTTGTCAAAAACAAAGTTATAATTTGTATACCTTACAAAATAGAAAATTTATGTTTAGTTCTAGAAACTTTCTAGAACACTCTGTCATGTTTTTCGAAATAACTTAAGTAACCAAATTGTTTCAATACTCACTTAAACCCATGATGTTGTTTATCATTGGTATGCTCTTGAAAATTTTTGAAAAATGGGTCATGAAAATTTTTTAATTTAACATTTACACAATTCAAGGTATTACCAGTTTCTAGAGACTTTGCTTCAAAAAAATATAGTTTTTAGTTTATGGAAGATGTGACAGAAGTCGTGTAATTTGACATCGGATTCATAATCAGCGACCGAAAATACCCTCCAAAACACAATTTAGACGATAAATTCTTAGTTTGAAGTTTTTGAACCGAAAAATTGAAATTCTTGACCAAAAATAACTACTAGATATCAATTTTAAACCAAAATAAAGTTTCTCCTGCCAATGTTCTATGGCCCCTTTGACAAGGTTAAGTTGGCTGAATGTTCCTTTAGGTCCTATAAATACGTTATGAAAAGTTTCATTAAAAGCAGTTTCCCATTTTTTCCAAGACATTCCGGTTTATTAGCTGTATCAATACTTATAAAATAATACAATTAATAAGAGCCGAAATAGAAAACAATTATTTTGAGATAAGAAAAGTATATGAAAAAAAGTATGTTCGAGTAAGTGATTTCTTCTTTAGCTAAGTAATGGCTTAAACTTTATGAACTAAGTTAGCCTCAATATTACCACATAAAATAACATATTCGCTCAAAATTGCATGTTTTTCAAATGCAAATTAACATTATATGTATATACATTAATACAATTACATTATTAAAGAAGTCTATCGTTACTATGGAAATATCTAAAATAAAACTCATACGCAGTGAGAACAGGCAACTAGATAAAGAAAATATTTACATAAGTATAAGACAAACAATTTAGCCTTTTGGGTAACTAGATTCGACGAATTTTCATCAGCCAATTTCTAGGAACGAACGATATTATACTGAATGTGAGTGATGGTAGGTTAGAATAATCAAGAGTCACTAAGTATATTTAATATTGTTACAGCTTATTCACATTTATTTCTATAAATATATGTAAATGTCTTGTGATGTGGAATACGTGATAAACTCTTTAACTAAAAGTTAAGAAATAGAAATGTTCCTTATTCCTCATCGTCTACTTGTATCTGCATAACTGGCATTGTAAGTGTGACAAACATGTTATTCCTGCACATATCTATGATTAGTTACAGTGTGTTCACGTAATATACATGATAGGCTACGCATACATTCTATACTTCAGTTGTTTTATCGAGGCCAACTTTTTAAAAGTGTGTTTTTGAACCATAAAAGTACAATTTAATTGATTCGATTTATATTTTTGCTAAGTTACTTTTAATCAGAATTGAAAGATCGAACAACTTAAATTAAACTGTGTGCTTTAAAAATGTACTTTGTATTTTTAAATATTGGCCTCGAGAAAACAAGTATAGAAAAATGTATTTTAGCAGTTGATATACATATCAAACTCGCATTTTAAACTTAAAACTTGCAGACATATCTGCGTTTTATGGTAATAAGACCCTACATCAATTTTTTTATGTTTTAGTCATTTGCGTTATGTTGAATTGAGTCGAAATCAAGCGTAGTGCCATGAATCTTTTTGACAATGAACATATTATTTTTTGGTAGTGAGATTTGTAAGACATGACAAGAAAAACATTTATCACTTTAACAACAGGCTAAAAATTGGGTTTAATGCTTTGAAATTTCATACTGAAATCATCCATATTAATTAGTTCATCGTCTGTTTCTGGTTATCTAGAATGTTGTAAAGAGTCTAACGATACTTATAAGCACATGATTTTAAGCTCCACATACATGCCTAGACTAAGTCTATGAGTTTTTTTTATACATATAAAAAATTTAAACTATCGGTAAGCCATTTCAGCAAATGAAAATATATCTGAAACGCTTTGTAGTTATTTTTTGAAGCACTTCAAGCATTTACTTTTATATTTCCTCTACGAATGTATATTCACGAATATGAATTCAATACATCTATATATAGAAGAATGGAAGCTGACTGATCGATCAACTTACAGCTGAAACCGCTCAGTATAGAAGAATAAAAATTTGTATAAATGTTCCTTAAGTTACGTAAGTGTGTGTTACTAAGATCGAGAAAAACGCAAAAAAAAAATTTTGTTTTGGAAAGTCTGTGGAAGGTTAATTTTGATTCAAAATGTATCAAAATCAGGTTAATTTTATGATTGGATGCAGAGTTTCTGAGATATCGCAATATTTGGATCGATTTTAGTCCGTACCTCGAAAACTATTCACCAATCAACAAATGCACCCGATTTTTTTTCTTTTTGGGCCGAAATTACCTTATAAACTGAGTTTTATCGAAATTGGAGATAAAAAAATGTTTTCGATTTTTTTTGCAGTTTTTTAAGGGAAAAAATACCCTTTGAAAAAATACAGAAAAACGCAACAAAAATTTTTTGTTTTGGAATTTGATGAAACTTGGTGGATGGGGTAATTTTGATCCAAAAAGTATAAAAATCAGCTTAATTTAATGATTGTACCTATAAAAAGTTACAATGTCAGCGAGGGCAAAGCTTCATTTTAAAAAAAGGTAGAATCCATAATATTTTGAACAAAAGGGAGGGTAAGTGAGGGCTATAACGTGATAGTCTTTGTTTTAAAAAGGAAAAACTGCTCAGCAAAGCGAGCGGGTTTCTGCTAGTATAGTTATAAATATAAATAGTTAAGCTGTATAGTATATCTTTTTGCAGATTTTATATTATGTAAGATGTGTACGCTTTATTATGGTATCATATATTCATTTCTTAATTAACAATTAATTATATTCCTTATAAATTTGTAGGTACTCACGTTTACCTCGAAAAAGAAAATTAACCTACCGTTTAGGTATTACAATGAGTCTCATGACCTTAGTGTATTCGAGCAGCCTCGGATATATCTCACCCAACCTATTCCAGGTTTAGCTACTGAGTAGCCAATTTCAATACTTTGTGCATAGTCCTTGTAAGATAATAAAAAAATGTTCATCTCAAATTTTTTATTTATTTAAATTTCAACTTTTAATGACATTGAAAAGTATTTCCTTATAAATAATTTCCTATTTGATTTCTTTGGCCAAAGTCGATTTTTGAATATCGATAATGAACAGAATTAACATAAAAAAATACTTAAAAAAGTTATTAATTTGTATTTTAATGTACTTTGAATAATTAATAAATATAATTTATTAACGTAAAGAAAAAATATTGTATTTTGAATACTAATTTGGTGTCAGATTTAAAGGTCAAATATAAAAATCAAACAGTTTCTGACATATTAAAAATTTATTTTAATTTGAAAGCTTTTTCAAAGGAGACAGTGAGGTTTAAACTTTCAAAGCAATTATTTGTTCATTACGTTAAGAAAATGATGAATAAAAAAAATTTTTAATCAAAACTTGTCAAGCACAGAGACTAATGAAGAAATTGTACTAAAAAAAAATCATGATATACTTTTAAATGAGAATTTTTTTAAATAAATATTTTGCTAGCGGAAATAGCTCTTCCTACAACAGTTAAGAGTTTTATTTAAAAGCTCCAAATGGAATACTTTAACATAATAAGAATGTGTTTACTTGAAATCAATCATCACCATCAGATGGTAATTAGATGCTAATTTGACGGAATTTGCTTTAAAAATTATGTAAATATAAATTTATTTTCTTAAGTTTTACTTACATTAAAAAATTTTTTATAATCAACGCTTTCTCTCAACGCCTTCTTCCATAATTTCATATTTATCTGTACAATTTTTGTTCGGTCTAAAAATTGATCTCACATGCACATATTTCTTATAGAGTGTAAGAATCCTATGGGTTTCTCTAATTTTGTTTGGATCCTCAAAGAGGAGATTCAGAGAACTTTTTAATGACTTAAATTTGATGTAGTCACCATATGTTTCGTTTGATCATGCTTAATTAACTCAATTTAATGATGACATATGCGTTATGGGCTACGGGCAACTAATTAATAGGACGGATATACAGTTATAGCTAGCGTTTTTTTAAGAACGAGCCATGAGATTACATAAAACTATATTTTTAATTATATAGTTTAAAACGACGTTATAACTTCCATTACTTTTGGTTCTTTTGATCAAGTCTTCTAGCTAACTATTTGTAGTCAATCTAATATAACTACTTGTATAATGTAAAATTGAAAAAAAAACATGTTAATATTTTGTGTCAAATACAAAAGGACTATTTTGTATCGGAAATATTTTATGAATTAATAAAATTATCAATGTTGACATATTTAGACAGCTGTCTATTATTATACATAGGTGCCTACTGAACAAACACACACACACACATATATATATATATATATATATATAAACGCTGCAATTTAAAACGTAAGGCGTTTTCCAGCAATTTAAATGTAGTTATATAATAGTTTATTGCTAGAAGGATCACCTTTATAATTACACAATTTGCGGTTATAGACGAAAGGTTGCCGACATCATCATAATATAATGTCGTCTTTTGGTAATACAGTGATCGTGACATGTTTGTATGTAATTTAATTTTCATTATTACAAGAATAGTATATGTATGTGGTACCAATAGAGATATCCGGTGTTCCAGAAAATCAATAAGAAGAAGTTTATAAAAAATATTTCAGAAGGAAAGGTTTAGAATTTAGAAGTTAAATTTCCCAGATTAACTTTAGAGATTTGAAAGTTTAAACTTAGTTACTTAAGAAAAATAGAAACTTGCCATAAATTTCGAATATATATGGTATGTAATTCACCGTGTTATATTGATGTCAAAAGTTTAAAATGTGAATAGTTATGCATAATGAGGGTATTTGAAACTTACCAAAGTGGATTCAAAGTTTCTCATAATGTACATTCTCTGAAATTGTTAAACAATAACGACATCCAAGTAGCGTTTTGAAGCCAGAAAATTCTGTTTTTCTGGTATTAAAAAACATATGACAGTACAGGAAAGAAAATTCCCCGTCCTATACCAGAAATGTAACTATCTCGTACCATTTTTCCTCATTTGATTCTTAATTTGGCCTTAAATTTCTATTACCGGCCGAGCTTGGGTGGACAAATTTTCAACATTGTTTTAATTAATAGGAGTTCAGAAAAAAAGGCTTATTTATTTTGTAGAAAAAGAATATTACCAGAGTTATATTACAAGAGTCACCCGCTCTCTTGGGAATTCCACAGGCGTACATAACTTAAATTTTCAAATATTATAATATTTATAACCCTTTCTAAACTCATTATGCCTTTCTAGTCGTATGTCGACTTGTCTTTGAACATGTTGTCCGTGCGAGTATTATCCTTATGGTCCACAGATTCAAATTATCAGATTATGAAAATAATATCAGATTATTTCCATAACTGATGTCATGTCATCTTGATGTCATTAACGAAACGATTTGAGCAAACCTGAGATCGTTATTATCTTTTACTAATACTGAATTTAAATAACAGATAACGTATGTTAGTTGACATCGTTTTGAACCATTCAATATATATATAATGTGAGTCCTTATGGCAATGATTAATTATATAACCAAAGAGAGAACAACCAACTGGTAAAGATATATTATTAACTATTGGTTTCAGAAAATGTATTGAGAACCGTTTGCTGTTAATTATTATAATTAAGAGTGGTTTTATTCTTAGTGCCTTTTGTTTGTGTAGATTTAGTTGAAGAAATTTGATTATTAATAACTTATAGCCGACTTCCTTCCTAAATTTATAGTTTTAAACATGTAATGAATATATTATTATATAAAATTTAACCTTTTGGTATGTGTGTGTCCTTTGTGATTTACTGCCATCATGTCCTGAATACAGAAAATTCCCAATATAATAACTAATTAATTTAAACGATTTATAATTTACCACTATTCAGTTGTCTCTTTAGATATGCTTATTATATTATGTTACTGTTCAACCTTATTTTGTAACCTATAAAACATTTATATTTCATAGTTTTATTTTTTCAGAAGAATTCTGACAAATATAAACTTAAGCAGTTTTAAAATGAAATATAAATTGAAAAATAAATGAGATATATGTTAGATAAAATGATAATTATCGGTAATAATATTGTCACTGGCTGTGCAATGACCTCAGTTGTTTTAAGAACAGCCGTAAAACTAAATAAATTTAAAAAAAAAGCCTAATTTCCTTAAAACGCGCAGAAAAATAATGTACTTGTTTACTATTCACAAGCAGTTCCCCACCCACTTCACTTGACTTTTTTAATTTTATCGCGTTAGAGCCTTCTCCAAATTTTTCCTCCTTCTTGTTCATTAATGTTTCGTAAGACTCATTTTGGATAAATTGGATGATAACTTAGGAGAACCTTGTCAAGCTTTAGGCCTTGAACGTTTCTTTTAAAAAACGAGAAGAAGTAAAAAAGTGAATCTATGAAGTAGTTTAGATGATGGGTTTAAATCTGCTCATCGTCTTCTCTTAAATTGTGGTGGAGTAAAGTTTAAATTGAGAAACGAGGTAGCAAGGGAATTGGCCGATACTATGGACAATATTAAATTTTTTTCCCACAGAATATGAAATTTACTTTTTTTTAAAGCTTATTTGACTCAAACTTGTAAATTTTATTACTCCATAGTTGATATGTAAGATGCATGTAACTAATCAGGTACTTGATTAGGATTTTTCTTTGCTTACTCCTTCCCTAAGTATGCCGTTCTTAATTAGCACCTTATCGAGTTTGTTACGATACACCGGTAAAGATACGTATCTACATTTTAATAAAGTTTAACCAACTCTTTTATCGAATAATTCCTTTTTTGAATATTGAATGAATACGTATTGGAAAAAAAACATCGAAACCTTTTATGAATATTTGTAAAACATTTCAAAAATACGCCTAATAATAATTTATTAATAATATTTTTCACTAAATAAATGGGAAGGTATACGTAAGAAAATGAAAATGTTAATTTTCATGATAGATTTATAAATAGATAGTTACACATACTGAGAGTTTCAAAAAAACTGAAGTACAATTTATATCTTATTTGGTGATAATTGAGACTGGCTTTTAACAATCTACCCAAATATTTTTCAATACACTTTCCAAAACATTCGTTTAATTCCTACTAAAATTGCCTTTTCATTCGTACTTAATTCCTTTTTTAAAGACAAAGGAATTATTTTGATTTTTAAAAGAATGAAATTTTGAAAAAAATTTGGTGGGCTCATTGTTTTTTAATTTATTTAAAGAATAAATTTGAAAAGAAAAAATTATTTGTTACTGACATCGTATATAAACACAAAAATATTAATTAATTATTTTCAATTGAAATCTTAATGATTTTAGTAAATTATGAATTACTTACAATTAAGGATAATACCAACGTCAATATTCAATAAAATCTCAATACATAACAAAGTGGTGGTATTGCACTTGAACTTGATTGATTAACTGTCAAATTTGTAAGGAACAATCCATCATATATTATTTATATAAATAACATGCTTTCTAACGAAAAAAACACTTATACATGTTTTTATATATAAATATTTATAAACATTTTGTAGTACATCTTACCTTACTTGTTAAGTTAGTTACCTTTTTAGAGTTAAAATAGAAAATGGTATTTCCATTTCACATTTTTTTGACACATTTTTGTTATTGTAATCTTTCAGTCAATCTATGAATAATGGTAAATCAATCATTGATGATTTTATTCATGCTTGAATTGGTGTGAATGAATAATATATCCTTTTATAACCTTACAAAAAAATAAAAGGGAAATATTTTTAAAGAACTCACTTGTTTAATATAATTTATTTATAAATTTAAATATATCAGAAACTGGCTTTCTTTTTACATTTTTCAGCATTTCTTTTTTGAACCTTTTTTAGGTAACTAAAGAATCATAACGTATAATACTGAAGCTGAAAAGTCCTTACACATTTATTTTAGAATTTTGATTGGTTCAAAAACCACTTTGGAATAACGTTTCATTCTTGTTTTGAAATTTAATTTATCAGACATAACTAAAAGAAATAATGCCTACCACTGCAGATTTTTAATCGTACTTCTACAGAGAAAATTTGAAAATCAAAAAGCAGCATTAAATTTTGAAAATTAAATGCTTAGAGATTAGTTTATTAAATGTAAAATAATTTAGAAAAAAACAAAAGCTTAGAAATTGAATAATAAGATAAAGTTGTTAATACATTATTGTTATCCTCAAGTAAAGCTGAAAATGAACAAAGGATGAATGTAAAATATTTTTAGTTAAACCACTAATTTTATATTTTAATAGAATAATTTGTCTATTCTACAAAATAATTTAATAGATTAGAAAATACATATCTCCCTCATTATGTAATATTATAAGACCAATTAATTTAGTTTTTCTCTATGAAGATAAAACATAATAAGAAAACGCTTGTATTTCACAAAAAACCACTCGCAAAAAGTGAAGGAAATATATATGTTCAACTTCCTTAAATTATACTCATTATGTTTTTCAACTTTCTAACAAAATGAAATTATCTCTTTTGAGATGTAATGATTAAAGAATTAAATTTAATCTACCATATACAGCTAATTATATGTTTAAGAATCGATTCATAAATTTAAATTACAATGTGTTTCAGTGAACGAATTAAAATAACAAGAAAATATTAAAAATAAAAAAATATTTGCTATTTTTAAATCTGTGTTTTCAATCTGATTTGTAACATGAATAATACTATTTGAAAGATGTTGGGAAGTCTGATTTATAAATTACTAGCTCGACACCCGCTAATTTTGCTGGGCTTAAAAGTAAAGACCATTTTGTTATAGCGCTTATCTCTCTTCCATAATCCTCGAAATTAGGATAGGGATTGTTTTACACAGGTAAAATATATACAGATTTCAATTTAAAGAAAAAAGATATATAATATTGATTCATTGAGTGTATAAGAACAGGCGGCTATGAATTGTATCTCGTTCACAAATTTTACAAAAATAATATAATTATGGTTCCGAATACTGCTGTTAATTATGAGCTTTATTATTGCACAGTTTCAGTCAAATCGATTTGGTAGTTTTGCATGAAAGCGTAACAAACAAACAAATAAAGAAACAAACATTCTTACATTTATATTATATTGGAATATCTATACTAATGAATTTGGCAGACGCTGAAACTTGATCACATCTACCGGGTGCGTAGTATATAAATATTATCTCAGAACACTCCATATAAAGCTTAAAAGATGTTTAAAGATATTTACAAATAAAATAAATGAAGCATGCGTTGACAATCTGATTTTCAAATACCAAAATCTCAATTTTATTATCTATTTACTTTCTATAATATGGTTAACTACATCAGAAATCTGACTCATTCTACTATTTGAAATATTAGCTCAATTAATTTTATATGTTGTTGTAACAGCAGTAGTCAATATAAAATATTTGTTTTGTCAACGGTTGTGTTGTTATCAGAAATTTATTTCATTTTGTGTTTGTTTGCTTCAATTGTTTTTATTACTTTAGAAAAGTTTTCATATTATCTTTACGTACTAAATAAAATTATGGTTTTATTATTGTTGTCCTTGAATGTGCGTTCAAGTCCTTGAATCTTTAATTGATTATATTTTAATATACAAATACTAAAGTAAAAAATAATTTGAATTTGAAGGTTAAATTTGAGTAATATACAGACATTTAATGATCACCACCTTACTACATTATGGTTTTCTCCCCATTCAGACTTTGTATGTGTATACCGTATGTTCTGTTAGACAACATCTTACAAATAAACTACTCCATAGCAAGACGTCCTTTTTGACGGGTCACGAAATATTATGGATTTCACTCACAAAATTTGACATTGATGGTCATTCAATTTTGTTCCTGTAAAAAATCATCAAATATAATTGGGAGAATAACTTTGCCCGGTACTAGAAAAAATGGGATGTCCAACACCCAATTTAATATTAATATTAATAGTTATGATTGGCTGGTGTAGTGCATGGTACATGCATGAAGAGTATCACAATGGGCTCTATAGTATGTCCTTCGTGGGCAGCCAATATAACCTAAACCTAATCTAACACCCAATAAATCTCAATTTTCGAGGTATCGACTCATTCCTGCCTAATAATGAATGTCGGTCAAATTCACTTTTCCATTTGATATTCGATGACTTTCTGTTGGAATAAGAGAAGAACGGATATCCATCAACTTCAATCTTTTGGGCGCACTCAAGATTTGGGGATCCGTGCAAAAGAAGCCACATTATGCCTAATAAAAATTTGTAATCTGTGAAAAATTTAGTACTATTCACTGGCTTCAAAAGTTAGTGAATAACTAAATAATTTACAAACTAAAAACTTTAATTAACAAAATTATTTGATTGATTTACAACTATTGGAACAAAGTAATTATTAAAAAGATTATATAATATAATTTAATCAAGAAGAGATTAATTAGTTACCTACACGTTGTAGGTAAGTACGTACACATATTGATTGAAATGTCGGATCTTACAATAGAAATTTTCCAGTTCAATAATAAAATCAAAAGGAACCATATTGTTACTTACACACAAACATAAAAAAAAAAACTTTATGAAAGTTTCAAGTTTGGCATCTAAATAAATGATTGCCTAGTGATTTGCGCAAAGATTAATGAGAATCACTTATAATTTATCGTTGTGGGTATAACCTGACTAATGCATACATTAACTATCTTGTATACATATAACGTCAGTAGATACATTACTGATTGTAATGTGAGTTTGTTTTATATTAATGGACAAAACTGTGTATATAAACAAATTATAAACAGTTCTTTAGAGGAGGTTGAGCAGCTTCAATAAAGAAATTTTTATTTTAAATGTGGAAAATGATTGCCTAGTGGAAAGTGTTCAAAACTTTTGCATCAGGTATTATGCTGTTTAAACGTCTAAAGCAGTAAGCAATAATATCAAATTTAATCCAAGCTTTATATGAAATTTTATTAGAGACTATGTTTCAAACAATCTTTTATTGATTAAATCTTAAATATCACAAGTTAGGTTTGAAGGAATTATTTGTTCAATGAATCTTAAATATTATAATTGAAAATAATTTTACCATGAATGAATCTTAAACTCTATTCAGTACCGTATATAGATATATAGATACATAGATATAGATACAAAGCCATCACCGAATAGCCGACAATTCGATCAAACAAATAGATATAGTTGTATATGGCCGTCGTCAATCGTCGCAGTATGTATAAACAACATAACAACGTGTGGTCTCCCATATAATCGTACAATAGCATATATCACATGCTGTCTACTTGATTCCCCTCTCCAAGCACATCATAACTAATCCTGTATATAGAGGAGAATGTTGTACCTTGGATCACAATTTATATTTGTATATATTTTTTGAAGCTATTTCTTTTAAAATATAAAACTCGAGATAGCATCGCTCTATAGCAGTATTCTTCCAAAATCCAAACTCATGATGCCATAGGTTAGTTTTTTGAATTACGCCATTGAAGTCGTTTTTTCATGTAATTACTCTTGCGAGCAGCAACGCTGTAATGATTTAAATGTTGAAAATTCTTCAAGTTTCTTTTATATGTATCCTATTCTCTGAGGAAGCAGTTACATTTTCAAGTACTTTTTTTTTATTGATTCAGGAAAACTTTCTTCTCTTTTTGACGGAATCCTTCAAACGAATGTTTTCCGACAGTTTTACCTGTTACATACGTTAGTATTTGGTATTAAACGCCTAAATTTTAGTGTTCAAGTACAAGGATTTATTCGTTCTACTAATTCATAAAGACACTTGGTTATCGGCTATTTTAAGGACTGTACTTCGCTCATTTGGATTTTTGATATCAGAAATCAGGATGAGAATATCATCATTAATGTAGACTTTCAGCACTTCGTAGCCAAAAGTCAAAGTCAAAGTTAAATATTTCATTTTTATTTCAAAACAAATGGACATGGACAAACAATCTTTCAATTGCTTGCTTTCAGGAAAGTAAAATCTTGCTACGCTAGTTGATGCCATCTGATAGATAGTAATATGTTTCTGGAAACTGAAGAATGATTCAAGATACATTTTCCTCAAGGTACATAACCTGAACTTATAGGTAGTTCTTGCTTTTGTATATCTGTATACAGTATGATTATTATGATTATAGTATGGTAGGTAGCTGTAGCTGTAGTTGAACACTTGAGGCGACTACATTAATTGTATGGGATCTAATCAACGTCATCAGAAACCATTGACACAGTTTCTATTACATAATAATATCATAAGATCAATAGTTAAATATATATTACAATCCTTGGGGCCATCATCAGTATTTGTACTTTGTGTGTGTGATATGTTTGGTTTATTAGACTCTACTCTACACTTTACAAAGTGTTACAATTAACTATTGACTTTGCACAAAAGCTCATAATTAGTTAGTACTTATTGATCAGTTTATTAAGTTTTTTTTTTTGTATTTGGAACGTTTTAAAATCAAATTTCAAATACGCCTCAATAATTTCTAAATCTATTTTCATTTTAAAATACGTGTGAACTCAAACATTCTCACTTTCGCGAAATGAGAGTTTAATGACAAGTAAGTTAATGAAATAAAGAATATTATTCATGTTTAACTGCAAACTTAGAAAGTTTCTGAACTCTTTTAAATAAAATTGACATATACTAAGAGAACAATAGACACTTAAAATTTGAGATTTCTAAAATATGAATAAAGTTATCATAAAAGTAAAAAATCCACGACATATGTTTGGGTCCGAAACCCTAAACTCGCACATGAAATCATCACTCATTTATTGGTTTTTTCGGGTACGGAAACTTCAAGTCGCCCTTGAAACATAGCTAAGAACACTCTCAATTAAATACAAACAGACACACATACATAGTCGTCAATACATCCATTCCACAGTTATTTCAGACCAAGATGTATAATTATTGACCAATATACAATTTGTATGTAATTGTAATATTAGGTATAGATTATCTTGTCTAGTGACAAAAAAACTTTTCTTTTTAGAAAGTTACAAACCAGTAAAGAGGTAGCCTTCTAAACAAGAAAATTTTGGAAACATATAAATGGAATCAATTATTATCAAACAAGATAATTAACAATGAACGATTAAAATATAAACATCAAATGTGTCTATTATAATGATAATAATAATAATATTAAAATGAAACATAAAGTTTTGAAACCCCTAAATTTCATTATAGACAATAATTATATTGTTAGTAACATCTAACCTATTAATAATTGTGAAACTAAAATTTCTTTCATACATGTAAAGTTAAAGTATGTAGAACAAAAAGTGAATGAGGTTTTCCTCTTAACCACAACTAACAATCAATAATAGTTAATTAGTTCTATCGTTTCAAAGAAGCTGAACTATGCTGATGTTTCAAGTATAATTTATAACTTATATATGTTACAGTCAAATCTCTGAACCGGTTAAAACTGTTTTTAAATGGCAAAATCAGTCAATCAAGCTGTTATTTTTAAAATTATCACAATTAATTCACAAAATTATTATCACACAATTTAATTTAACGAAACTTAACTTCATATTAAACGCCATTTTCACACAAATTGTTTGAATAACCGATAGATATATTAATTTTTAATAACAGGCACGATGTTTATACTATGTAAGTCTAAACCAAAGTCTTTTTCAATTAAAAATACATGTGACTGGCTAAGACTTTTGCTTGTCACATATATGATACATAAAGTAAAGTTATAAGAAAAAGATTATAGGAAAAAGGTTATTCCTATCATAGTTTTTGATTATTTCTGCTCACCCATCAGCTTACCGAATGAAAGTTATTTTTTATGAAATATAAAATGTTCACAACTGTCCCTGCAATGGATTGCCTAAAAAATGTGGTTAAAACTACTTTATCAAGAATAAATTTGAAATTTTTCACTGACTTGCAAATCTAACGAATTTGAGTCTTCTCGAAAGTAAATGCCATAAGAAATAGGCAGCAGCAAAGTTGCCTGCCTCTTTTCTCTCTCTATTAAAACATATAAATAAGTTTATAATAGTAATTAGGGACTTTCAACTGTTAATTCATTGACTCGCATATCTAAATGAAAATAATTTTATTGAAAATACGGTTGTATATTGTCCACGAAATATCCGGATAAAAAGAAAGTTTACAAGCTTTCCAAGTTTTGTATTTAGTTATTAGTATTTTAGGCAACCCAGTGCATAGATGTTTACTTACATTTTACATTTCATAAAACCTTTCATTCGACAAACAGATGGATGAAGATCCTCCCTAATTCGGTTCTTGTACTAATACATAAAAAACCTTATTGTCAAATTCAAGGTCAAGTATAATTCGCAAGCTATTCGACCCTAGTAAGAATGTTGTAACATTTGTTAAACCATGACTTATAATTGACCAGAAAAGTGTACAGCAATGTCGCAGGAAGTACACAAAGTCATGTATTATCTTTTTGTTTTAATCGAAACTTCATTGTCTTATATCTTGCAAACGAAATTTTTTTAACCATAGGTTAGTGTGAACTTTTTTTCTTAATTTTTAAAAGAACTGACTCTTTCAGCAGCACTGTGGGAGCAGAAAGGTAAGATATTTTACATTTGATTCAAAATTTTTACTACACAAAAATCTATCAGGGAAGAAATCTATCAAAAGGAATTAAACTTACCTTTTGAGATAAATTTTGGCAATATAATTAAACATATAATCAATCATTTATATGACCTTTAGTAGCTTTAAAAAGATTCAATAATTTGGAGCAAGTCAATGTTTTTTTAAAGTAATTTTTAAAGCACAGGAACTTGTTCCGCAGTAATTGAACTAGCTATAAACAACATTAAACTTATTTAATATTCCGAACATTTATTCTATTTAAATCAAAAATATTCTTGAATGAGCTAACACGTATTATTATAAAATACGTACATGTATGTAGATATATAATTTGCCATTATTATATTTTAAAAATAATTTTTAAAAATTATATATTTTTATTCCAATATCTTGTAATATTTTCTATTACAGTTGCATCTGACACATAAATGAAAAAAAAAATTATTTAATCATGTTTTTATTTCAAATGTAGATTACAAATAATTTATTCGATTTGAAAGTCGGAAGAAGTTAAATTTTTTTATGCTGATTATCGCAATATTTGGATTGATTTGAGTTCGTATCTCAAAAACTATTCGACCAGTCAACAAATGCACACGATTTTTGTACTTTTTGGGTCAAAATTACCTTGCATACTGAGTTTTATCGAAATTAGAGATTAAAAAAAATTCGATTTTTTGAAATTTTTTTAAGGGGTACATAGGGGTAAATAGTTTTAAAAGGGTTTTTTCTATGAGAATATTTGAGTTTTTTGAATAAACAATTTAATTATGATAATATTGTCCATTCTGTCAAATAATCTAATCCACTTTCCACATCGACTAAATTGTATGAATGTCAAACATTTTAAAATCCCAACTTATGCTTCAAATATAATACATATCTTTTGAATAATATTTATTGGATATATTTGTAACATCTTGTATACAATAATCTAAACTTCAATGAATGTATGATTCATCGGTGATATTGATATATTACCATAAATATATGGAGGTATATTATTCATCATATAAACATTACCTTGGGGTACATACCTACTAAAATATTGTATATCTATCGTATCAAGACGTTATTACACTACTGAATATAACTCAAATAAAAAAAGATTCATTTTAATGGTTTTGTGCGAATATTATGTAAGAGCAAAGGAACAATAGTTTTGTACACTTTAAGTTAGTTTATATCATCAATGAAAGATCATCTTATTTAGTAAGAATTGCAAAATAAAAATAAGTCGTCATGGACGTTGTTGTCTTGGTCGTTTACATAGATTTTTTTTCTTCTTGCTGCTAAAAACTTTTTTATGGTACTAGAAACTTGGAAGCCTAAACAATCTTGAAATCAGTGACATACTTTAAAAGAAATTTTGACAATATATTGGGGCAGTGAGGATACTTTTCAAGATATATTAACCTTCGATATTCAAGTATTTTATCGTTTATAGTGTCATCAGAATGAAAGATCATCTCATATAAGTAAGAATTACAAAATAACAGTAAGATAATTCTTTTTTGATTCTAAAAATTTGTTTGTGGTACTAGAAACTTGGAAGTCTAAACAGTCTAGAAATTATCGATATACTTTAGAATAAAATTTTGTCAATATATTGGGACAGTAGGGATACTTTTCGAGGTGTATTAATCTTAGATATTCAAGTATTGTATTGTTTATAGTGAACCTTCATCCACCATTTAAGATCTTCCTAGCTCACTCGGCTTATAGTAGCCAGTACGCCAAACTACTGCTTATAGTTAGAGGCCATGTAGATTCCAAAAATTTATATGAATAAATTGTTTCGTGATTAGCTTTCAAGAGGTTCAAGTCAAGCTTCACGAGTATAAATCATTTGGATGTAATACAATCGAATATAGCGTACTCCTGAGAAGCTGATATTCGACCTTTTTTTTAAGAATTTAAAACGTTTAGGTTTGTAGGTTTGTTCCTAATAGAAACACATATAAGAACAAAATTTGGTGGGAAAATAATATTTTCCTTTAATCACGTTTATATAGTTTTAATTATTGCTGCTAAAGTTTATAAACTGTGTGCCTCTTCTTACATGTATACAGAGTGCGCCTTCCATAGCGTTTTAGCCAAGCCCTGCTATTTTAATAAATAATTAATTTCTTGTCTATATATATATACTAGGCGTGAGTAGATGTAGGCTTGCTAAATTATCATATTTACCAAATTATTAAAAAGTTTTTCGACAACTTTTCCAACATTTCAACATGCATTTGCATGATTAGTACAATTTGAAGAGAATCGCATAAAAAAATTGATGCGGAATAGTTTTCTCTCTTCATAGCATTCATTCATTTTTTAACTACATTGTCATTGGTTTATTTCAAAACTTCAATTTAATTCAATTCTTTAGTGGTTATATAAAACAGTTATTCAGATACAAATAATATTTATTCACACAAGGAATAACTAAATTTAGGTTCACTTGGTATACAAATGAATTAATATATTATCTTCTTGTATACCTTAGTTTTTACTAAAATAATACCACGCATGTATATACATTAATATTTATATCGGACACGCACAACTTTCTGTAACTTATTTTTGGTAAATTGTGGTATGTTACACAATTTTATGTTACACAATTTCCGTAGATATAAATATGTGAATGTATATATGACTACGTGTAAAATCAATTCATATAATGTACTAGTTTTAAAGGTTGTTTCATGTGGTATATTATACTTCCACCAAATAAGGTGAAATTTACTAAGTTTTGGATGTAGTAATGCCATTGCACATATATCCAATTTTTTACCTACTTCAAACAAAAAAGGAGGAGGTTATCAATTTGATTGTATTTTTTTTAACGTGTGTTATCTCAGAACTTTCGAATGGATGATCCCATTTTGGCGATTCTTTATCTATTTGAAAGCTGATGCTTCTCGTGTGTTCTCATTTCATTTTGGTCCAGTTCTGATAACGACATCCATGAGAAAACCATAAAAGTCTTATATTTGCATTAAGGTTGCACAACAAGAGGACGAATAACTTAATATCACGCCAACCGATTTCGATGGTTCTTTTTTTATTGACAAATTAGTTAGTGTACTTCAGATTCACTAAAAATCAAAAAATAAAAATAAAAAACATTAAAAAAAAAACCGGCTTTAAAATAAAAACTTTTCCAAAACAAATTAATATGCACTAAAAAGTAAAAAAATAACGATAGTATAATGTAGTTAATATTATTGTTATTTTTGGAGTCGGAGTCAGCCAAGCTTATGTAGCAAACTGTTCTGTCAAAGTTGTTTCCTTGTCTGACACCGACTCCAAAAATAATAATTATTTTAACTACATTTAATTATCGTTATTTTTAGAAGTCGGTTTCCTTTTTGTGAATTTTATTTTTTATTTTTTAGCTTTTAAAGATAACTATGATATTTAATGAATCTTTTGCCTTTTTGAATCTTTTTGGATGAACATCAGCTAATAATATTTTCAGAAACCACAGAAAATGTAACCCACATTACGAACGTATGGTTATGATACTTAATAATATCGTATATTATTAAATATTTGGTATTAAATACACGAGATAACATTGTTTACATAATGATAACGTGAAATTATTATGTGCCACGAAATACAAGGATAGTTTGGGGTTTGCATCATATAAAAAAGGGAAGTCATTAAGATCGATGTAATGAGATATCAAACATTTACACTATTATGTAAGATATTTAAAGAAACGATTAAACGATGAAAAAATGAACAATTTTAACCATAACGTTAGAAATTAAGATAATGTGTTAACAGAAATATAATCTTAAGAAAACGCGTTTATGTTCCGTACCTTTTGGAGTAGTTCCGCACGTTTTTGTATCAAATGTCTACGTTCTTGGAAATTACTAAACTATTTTCCAAACTTGATTGTAAAATCTTTATATTATTACTAGCTGCGCTTCGTGGTGTAATCCGTGATTAAAAAAAATTTTGAAAGTTTTTTATCGTTAATGTGAATCAAGCCTTCTTGAGAAATTTTTACCAAGCCTTCTTGAAATAAGTCGATAAAAATCTATTTCACGAATTATTACAAAACCCTTTAAAATACACGATTAAAACGATTTTTCGGGATAAAAATTAGCAAAAGTCTTTTTCTAACCCCTAAACTATCCATTCATTCATCAAAACTTTCACGATTATAATATATAATATATCGGATATCAGATTATTTAGAAAATGATGAATATAACTAAGAATGAGGATAACTATGGCAAAAAACAAATTTTTCGTTTTATTATGACGATCGATTACGACTCCATACCGATTAATAATTATGTTCACCATGTTGATTTGATTCTTACGAGCCACTTCATTCTTTTACCCTGCAAATCTTTTTTACATGCACAATAATTATGAGTAAACAATGCTTGTTGTTGTTGTTGTTTATCATCGGTATTCATCTTTCTAAGATGAATAAACTAGAGGTATGAGCAAACAGTATATATACACATAAATATATCGAAGTATGAGGTAACAAACGAGCAACAACATAGTTTTGGTTTATGTTCTTAAAGATATGTATATGTGTATGTTATTACCGTAGCATCAAAAAATTACCAAACTCAGTTTCTGCGGGAAACCATATTAAAAATATATAAATAAAATTCTATGGAAATTTTGTTGTTGATTCGAAATAATTTTTTTCCGATAATGCCCAAATATCATGCTAACATTTTGCTCATGGGGAATGATGTACTTATTAGTAATACTAGTGAGGGATTAAAAATAACATAATATAGATTATGGATTTCATGTTTAAATAGAAACCTTTGAAGTATCTATTTGCACATTATTAGTTATACTAATGAAGGTATTATTAGTTTTACTAATAACGTTCAATTGATTCTTCTTCAATGGATTTTATTTAAACATGAAATCTATAATCTATATGTTGTAATTACCCGACTGTCAAGGAGTGTATTTTTTCGCACGTATCTTGTATGTATGTATATTTGTTTGTTTTGTTGTAAATTTCTTTATTACCTCGTATGATCCAATCGCCTCAATAGATTTCAACATGTAAGGTATCGTTATATTTGTCACAATAATCCAAGTGTCCTTAGATAGGTGTTTGTAAAAACAAAACAAAATAGCAGGCTTTTTAAGTAAATTTACCATTTTACGTAAATCTATAGCGTCTTGTTCCTACATATAAAAATGAGGAACTGAAATACGAAAAATAAAGCGAAAGCTTGATAATATTTGTTTACAAAGCGAAATTCAATGTCTTTTAATAGCCATTAATTTAACTTGAGCTTTTACGTAATATTTTAAATAAATTTTTTATGTAATTGTTCAGTAAGGACAATGTACCAAAATGTTCATGTTTTTTAGACTCGCCCTATGCTAAGAAAAAGAAAGGAAACCTTACTAGGACTCTGAAACTAGTATACCTTGGTATATTTCATATTCGTTGCGTGCGTAGTCATGGTAGGGACAATAAAATCGATGCCAACGCTTCCAGTGAAAAATTTTGGCGTTAAAGGGGGCTGTTATTACTAATTTGCAGTTCTTTACATGTTAATGTTATAGAAATGTCAAATTAAAATTATTGTAAAACACGAATAAATTAAGCTTAATGCATTAAAAATTGTGAAAATAAGAAATCAAATTGCACAAATATTATTTTTCAAATGTAAATTATTATAATTATTTATTTAAATTTGTGAGACAATAATATTAAATTTTCAATGTAAGTCTTAAATGCAATCCATACAATTATATATGCATCCATACAATTCTATAATTAAAGTAGTGTATCGTTACCATGGAAACGAAACTCACGCACGGAGCGAATACATGATATAAAAATGTTCCTTATAAAAAATAAATAACTTTTATCTGAAACATTTTTTTGTGATTATCACTGTTTTCCCACGAAGGCGCAAATTAGGTGCAAATTTTATATTATGTATTATAAGGGAATATCAGTTATGAATGTGTAGTTATCTAAGAGTGGATATATTTCTTTACTTACTTGACGTCAAAAAACAAACGATTGCGCCATCAACACTGTTTATACATGGTATTTAAGCAATTCACTCAGTCAATTGTTTTTTGCACTTGTTAAATTTAATTTATGGTACTTACAATTAGCTTGTCACTAATGATTTATCTATGTAATGTTGCTAATCTGTTAGAAACGATGTATGCATAATTTTTGATGTGATAGTAAAGACTAATATGTGTGTGTATATGGTATGTTTTGTTAAAGATAGATATAGGTTTTATACATTGCTTTTTGATTCTACATATCTATCTAAAAGTCGTTTTGTATTCAGGACAATGTTACTACACCATTGACAAGAAATGAGATTACAAATTAGATTATATATGCGTATACGACAACTACTATACATAGTACATACTATCACTGCTATAATGTGTATCTTTAGAGGTATACAATTTATGTTTACGGGTTATGTTGTTGTTTTCTTGTCTTTTTTTATGTAGTTGTATGTTCATAACAAAAAAAAAATATGGTTGCGACATAGATAGCGTTGACATTAAATAGATTCTCAATACACAGTGAGATAGAAAATGACTGAATTGCACTGTTTAGCATACAAAAATTTTATTTATGACTTTAGTCGAGGAGCAATCAGTGAGATGACTTTTGCATGTTACCAAATTTCTGGATCAGTTTCCTTCTAACACACTTATAATGTTTAGATATGATAAAGTGGGATGCGAATAATAACAGGAAAGCCATCCATTTAACTTTGATTTTATTTTAATTTTTTGAATGATTTTTGTTAATTATCCAAAAATTTCCTGCAAATTAGTATTTCAAGAATGCAGTATTGGTCACGGAATTGAGCACAAAAGTGAAAGCTAGCGAAAAACTGACTTCAAAGCTGAAAAAAATGGCCCAAAATTAGTGGGTTTCAAAAGAAGTTCCAATAAGATCGAATCAAATTTGTCTGTGTTATCAAGAAAATCAAACTTTTTTTCTTTATGACGTCATCAGAATCAAAAAAATTTAATTTTGCTCTATCACATCCAAATTTTATCCAATTTTGATAAACCAAGTATGCAATCCTACTAAATTTGGCTCATACTTTTCCAATTTTTGATCAAAATTAACCTAGATCTAATAGATTTCAAAAATGTCCTGGTTCCGGAATTAAGCACATAAGTGATAGCTAGCGAAAAGTTGACATCACAGCTGAAAACAATGGCTCAAAATTAGTAGGTTTAGAAAAAAATTCCTTTGATATCGGATCAAATTTGACTGGGTTATCCAAAAATCGAATTTTTTAACTTTATGACGTCATCAGAATCCCAAAAAATTTATTTTTTGCTCTATCACATCCAAATTTTATCCAATTTTGAAAAAAAAGTATGTAATCCTACTAAATTTAGGCCACACTTTTCAAATATGTGTTCAAAATTAACCTAGCTCTAATAGATTTAAAAAATGTGCATACGCTGAAGGTGTGATAACAAACATTGTACCAAAAATTTTAACATCAATAAGCGACTATAATAAATGTTATTAATCATTTTTTAGCATAAATAAGAATAAACATTTTATTCAGTCATTATTCATAATCACTTTGTCATATTGTTTTTTTGACTGCACCTACCATAACCATAAGATATAGAAAAGTATTACAAAAAATACTACAGATAACAATTATAATATATAGAGAAAGAGGACATTTGAACGGAATACAAAAAGTAAAGTTTGTTTCCTCTCTAGTACTATATATATGTATAGAATATTATTTAAACAAAATGCCTATGTTGATGCTTTTATTCATTCAATTCCATTCATAACATTGTTGTCATCATCACTAAAAAGACACAACAAACAACCAAACAAGAAAACACTATTTCTATTCTTGTTAGATGAGAACGAATCGTGTTCAACTTAGATAGAATAATACCTTTATTATTATTATATGCATACTATACTTTAGTTAATCTTTGTTATTTAAATCTTTGTTCAAGTTTCTTGTTTTTTTTTGTATCTGAATGAATGCATAAACAAAAAAGTAAACTTTTCATAAGCTTTGTCTACAAAGTTCATAATTAATAGCACAAAAAAAAGATGTTTTTACATTATGTAATTGAAATGTTTTGTAAATATGACATTTATGGTCCTAAAATTATTTAAATAACACTTTCATATTTTAAAATTTTAAAGACATTCATTTAAACTTTATAGATACAATCAAAGACTTTACACGTAGAAAGACTTATGTGATTTGCACTTGCATAACGCAAGTGTATTAAAGCTTTTGATGCTACTGATTTTTTTATCTTGAGAAAAATTAGATTTGTAATAAAACACACAAAATTTTATCAAAATTGCAGACAGTCAACCATATTATGATCGAGCATTGATGGTCGAATCCGCAAGCATTTAAATTGAAGTTTGCTAACTTTCACTTGATTTGATAACTATTGTTTCATATTCATCGCTTACATTAAAACACTAATTTGTACATCTAAAAATCGACGACATTTGCCTAAGCTTAAGAAGACAAAAACCAATTCGACAAATCATCGGCAAAGCTAATTTAATTTTTGTCCACTCAGTTAAGATCAGATACTAGAGAATATTGGTGTGAAATGTTATTACAAATTCATCTGCGTCACTCTAAACTCGCACTTGAAACATATCTCAGAACACACTCCATTAAATTACCTTTTAAACGAAACAAAAAAATAAAAATAGGTTCATCCGTTTAACCGCTACGATGCCACACCCAGACAGACAGACACACATTCGCACACACACAGCGGTCAAACTTATAAGGCCCCTTTTTTAGTTCGGCGGTTAAAAACTCTCCCACAAAACTTACTTAAAAAAGTAAAGACCTTAAAATTGTATTGAAAATTGAACAGGAAAAAATAATTAGTAATTCATATGAAAGAATTAGAATTGTTTTAGACATTCATAAATTTGTGGTTCAGGAAGGTTTAATAAAGTGGTTATTTTAGTTGCGGTGTATAGAACTAAATGCCGATTTTTCTTTCCAATACAAGCCTTTCCCAAAACAAACGACTATGTTTAAAAGAACTCCATTTTAATCTTTTTTGTCCACCTTCTTCTTTAACTATTAAAAGAACCAAATTAAGCAGGATTTATTACGATGATTGTTTGTTTGTCCCAAGTCAATTTTGGTTTGAGATGAAGGAATAGATCCATTGCGATATACACATCATTTCATTGGACAAAGTAGAATTATAATACTACTAAGTGCCAAAGTATGTAATGCCTAGTTTCAGAAATAGAAAGAAATAGTTACTTAATAAATATTTAATACCTTTTGATAAACGTTATTTGAACTTTTTTTGTGAAAATTGTGTTCAACATTGTGAATAAAAATAATGGTTATAGTGTGAACGAACGCCCTTACCTTTTTAATGGATCTTAATACAAATAAATAAATATATAAACTTATATTTTCAAAAAATACTTTTCACATTATACTCGAATGAATTTCTAAGAGAAATAAAAACATAAAGTATAAATAGAACACACATATGGAATATATATTTTATGGATCTACCTACCTATACCTTTACGTTAAAGGTATGTGTTATATGTGGATATATAGTGATTTAAACCAAAAATCAAATCTTATATTGAAAAATAATATATGTTCAGTGAATTGTATTCTGTTTTCCACTTATAAATATTACTGTTATGTTACAACACCATACAAAAAGAAAAACGCGAACGAAATTAATGGAATTGCTTTTTCAATTTTTATTTTTTTTTCGTAGATTCTTTTCTACATATTTCTGCATTGGGTGTAACATTTTTCTGTTTTGGAATGTCAAATAACAATTTTGTACCTTTTCGTGAGACGAAAATTTTGATTTGATTACAGTGTCCTTAGATAGGTGCATAAAAAAAGATAAAATGGCGGCTTTTTAAGCTCGAAATAGTAATACGTTAATAAAAAGAAAAATTGGCAGTCATAGGGGCTGCCGATAGAAATGAAAACTAAGAACTTTAAGTTCTTATATTTGAATTAAAATTATCAACATCAATCTGGTTTTCACGTCTATTGAGCAACAATTATATGCATGTTTATATGGTTTTTTATTATTTAAATATATTACGGGCTGTACAAGATTATGACAAAATATAAATACAATTCAATTGAAATAACAATTAATATACAATCATATGATTTGTGGATAGTATTTGTATTTACATAAATTTCAATGTATCGGATATATACGCATCACTAATATTACACAATACGTCAGTTGTATAGCTACTGATATACTGCTATAAGCATATCGGCACGCGCTCAGTAGTTTAAATGGTGACTTTAACAATCTGGGCCCATTAAAATCTAGACCGGCTCAAATCTTCCCAATAACGGATCTCGACTAAAGTACGTGTTTCTGTGTTTCTTTCTTTTCTTGTTTTTTAAGTTATCATGTTCAATCAACCATAAAGTACTTTTAACAAAAGATTATTTAAAGTATTTAAAGATGGCTACTAAATAAAGCAACATTTGTAAAATATAACTAAATCATATCTAAAATAAGCAGTGAAACCAACATTTTATTAAATATTTCAAAACTGTGTTTAAAAAAAAAATTAATCTCATAAAAAACATTGAAAAATAGGAAAAATACAGGAAAAATATCTTCTATTTTGAACAACTAAGTGGATGAAGAAAAAAAGATGAAATATAATATATTTTAAATGCAATTTTCTTTATTTATTATATGACCAAAAGCAATGGTGCTAAAAAAAGACACATTATCTTAAACAAAGATAGTAACATTATATTATATTGGTAACTTGTGTTAGAGGGATGTACAGGATGTCTAAAGAAAACATCCATATTGCACAATTTTCATGGGTTTCAAACTGTCTCAAATACATCTTAAATCGTGTATTCTAAACTCCAGTAGGACACACCATCAAGAAACGCAAATGTGGTTGGATTGGCCACACACTCAGGCGAAACAAAAACATTGCCAAAGAAGCACTTGAGTGGAACCCCCAAGGAAAAAGAAGGGTCGGCCGACCTCATCATACCTGGCGAAGAACCTTACTGGAGCAAGAAATTACTGAGGAAGGCAAAAAGCCTGGGAAGAAGTCAAGTCCATGGCACAGAATCGAGTTCGTTGGGGAGCATTTTTTGCGGCCCTACGTTCCCCTCGGGATCATAGAACATAAATGTATCTTGTCTTTGCTACCCACTGTACATTGAATCTAAATTGAGCTACTGCTAAGGCAATTTTTATTCTTACACCATTTTTATATTATTCAATGAAATAATGTCTATAGGGCATTATTAAAGTTACATAACTGTACGAAATACACTTCTTTCGAATTTATATATACTTTTTTTTAAACATTCTTGTTATTCTTTTTTATACCAATATTGCTCAAGTTTTATAAACTTATTAAAAACTGTGTACAAACACTAAAAAAATTTTTTTTTTAACTCGATTATGACTTTTTTTAAACATTTTTCAATATCATAATAATTACTTATTCGTTAAAGTAGTTTAAAGACTTTTTTGTTTGAAGTATGATGATGATTATTTTGAAGCTTCCATATATTTTTACTTTAAATAATTTGTATAATTAAGTGGTAACTTTTTTAAACTATGGAGTAGAAGAAAGTTGCACAAAACGGGTACTCGCTCGAAACCGCTGGGTATGAAAATTTGTACAAATGTTCCTTAATTTTCGTAAGTGTGCACTAACAAAGGATTCTTGGAAATTAATCCCTCAAGGAGTTGAAATGAGTCTTGAAAGTTTGTATGAATCTTGGTCAATTTTGAAGTTAGGAATGTAAAACTTGATATATGAGCTCATGGTTTGAATCAAAAGGTTATTTTACTTTTTCCATAAAAATTCATTCTTTAAGAGGGTCAAATTGTGAGTGAAAGTTTACATCAAACTCTGCAATTTTTGTGGTGAAAAGGGGATGATAGTTTGTATGGAAATTCGTCATTTTTGAATTAACTACTCAACAGATTTTAAAAATTATTTCATTTATAAGAAGTTCAATACAGAGTTTCTGATATATCCCAATATTTGGATCGATTTTAGCCAGTTAACAAATGCAGCCGATTTTTGAAATTTTGGATCTTAATTACATTTTATACATGTGTTACCGAAATTGGATATAAAAAAAATTTTTCGATTTTTTGCAATTTTTTTAAAGGGTTGATTTTTGCAAATTGGGGTAATTTTGATCCAAAAAGTATAAAAATCCGGTTAATTTAATGATTGGATGCAGAGTTTCTGAGATATTGCAAATTTTGGATCGATTTTAGTCCGTATCTCAAAAGCTATTCGACCAGTCAACAAATACAGCTGATTTTTGTACTTTTTGGGTCAAAATTACCTTATATACTGAGTTTTATCGAAATTGGAGATAAGAGAAATTTTTCGATTTTTTGCGATTTTTTTAAGGGAAATCGAGAAATTCGGAAAAAAAATATTTGTTTTGGAATTTGATGAAACTCAGTGGATGGGATAATTTTGATCCAAAAAGTGTAAAAATCAGATTAATTTAATGATTGGAACTATAGAAAGTTATAATATCAGTGAGTAACATGGGTTAAATTCATTTTCCAAAAAGCTAGAGTTCCCCACCGAAAAATTTAATAATAATTTTAGGTTACGATTTAAAAATTTTAATTAATTATTAAAACTTCCAAACATTATACTCGATAAAAAGAATTGAACTGAATAAATAAATTTAATTATAAAAACATCTTTAACAAAAAATATTCAAAAAAAAAAAAGTTTAAAATTTTGTAATTATCAGAACATCGTCACATTTCCATTAATTAATAATTGGTTTTTAAATATAAATTAAGAAATCTATTAAACAATATTGTTGTTATAGTATTTTGTGACGATACACAAATTCATTAGAAACATAATTAAAAGTTTTGATAAAACTTTTATTCAATGTGTGTTTATATAGACGTAAGAATTTGTGTACACTAAACTTATTATACAAATATAACTCAATCAATTTCAATGGTTTAAAGCAAGACGCTCTTTAATGAATCGAAGCCTCGTTAGTGACCAATATCTTATCTGCTTTGAAAATACGGATTTTAGATACTTCTAGATGCATTAAATGTGGTATGTTTCATTTGTTTTCTTTATTCATATAACATTTGGGATATTAGAAATAAAACAGTTTTCACCCCGTCACATACGTGTTCTTACATCGTATACGTAGATAATTTCAGTAAGTACAAAATATATGCTGCAGAAATGGAAACTGAATCAATCCGTGAAAATTCCATAAAAATTTTGAGTGAAAATGCCATACCATAGTATTACTTGTAATAAAAACATGAGATAATATTTCAAAGCAAAAGAAATTCCAATCGGTTCATGTTTCTAAGAACGACAATTCTTTGAAGAAATACTCTTCTATCAATTCTTTGAAGAAACTTCCAATAACAATTAACTTTTCTTTCAAAATAAAGTACATCCTAAAAAATACGTGCTTTTCAAACATAAATGTTGTTATTTATTTACTTTTATATATATATATATATATATATATATATATATATATATATATATACTAGCTGGGAACTACCCGCTTTGCTGGGAAACATCCCCACTTGCACCCCTCCCTCCACATTTCCTTGCGTTGGATAACAGTTTTGTAATGTACACGTCATGCTCTTTTATTTGATACCCCACTTAGGTATATTTGTAAGTATTCGATATTTCCTTGACACTTTCTCGCTACACCTTTCTACCCTCCGAAGGTTAAAAAAATTTCTAAATGTAATTTAAAACATTCTGACCAAGTTTTGAACTATTAAAAGCCATAATTGAAAAATATGAATTTTTTATTCATGAACACCCCCGCAACCCCCCTTGTGGGTGGAATTTCGTAAAATCCGTTCTTAGCTGACCTCTACTTGGCAAAAGGAATATTCCTGCCAAAAATTCAAGTCTCTAGGTCTTATAGTTCCAGAGATATCGTGATGAGTGACTATCTATCTATATAGATCTATAGAAAGTCTCCTATATATATATAGATAAGATATATATATATATATATATATATATATATATATATATATATATATATATATATATATATATATATATATATATATATATATATATATACTTCAAAACGTCGGATTGAATTGAAATTTCGAACACTGCAGGTCAAAGGCCGATGGATCATGTTGATGTTGATAAGCCTGAAATTCATGATCTATCAGTGCCGATAGATCATGAACTTCAGGATTAACGATCCTGAGAAAATCTTTCATGGTGGAAGCGCAGATAAAATTCAATAATATTAGTAAATAATAGATTAAAAAAGTAAAAATTATGCTTTTGTAACTAATGAACTTAAGAGTAAAAAATAATTTTTATAAATTCAAAAACAAACAAAAAAATTAAGAAAAAACGCATTTTATCGTATATTTTTTTAATCACTCCATTTTATTTTTTGAAATTATTTCTAACTTTTAAGCACAGCTATAGTTACAAAAGAAACAACAATTTACGAACAATTAACCACTACATAGATAATTTCTTTGTTTAAAGTGTTGATAACACAATAGTATATAAATTGTGTACAAACGATAACAATCAAATATCAATTAAGTAATGTAATTCAATTAATATAATATTCAATCATTTAAATTACATAATAATTATATTCCAATTACATGAAATAATCTATAAATTTATTACTTATTGTTATGAATGAATATTGAACTATGAACACATTGTATTGGTATAGGTGCCAAGTAATTTAGTTGCTATAGTAGTTAGATAGTAGGTCTAGGTACCTGGTTGAGACAAACAATTACCATTTATCGTCATCATTACCTACAAGTCATTCTCATTTCACTACACTAAATCAAGGTAGGTAGTTTATACTGAATTGCTCTGAGCTATATAATCTAATTGAATTGTATGAAGCTACATACCACATAGGGAGAATATATAGATATATACCGGGTGTTATATCAAATGTAAAAATTTTCTTTGTGTGGCCTTGTACCATTGTTATACCATGTATGAAATATACATAGAATATTAATTTTAGTCCCAAGTTTGTAACGCTTAAAAATAATGATGCTAGGAAAAAAATTTTGTCATAGGTGTTCATAAAATCACCTAATTAGTCCATTTCCGGCTGTCCGTCCGTCCGTCCATCCGTCTGTGGACACGATAACTCAAAAACGAAAAAATATACCGAGCTGAAATTTTTACAGCGTACTCAGGACGTAAAAAGTGAGTTCAAGTTCGTAAATGAGCATCATAGGTCAATTGGGTCTTGGGTCCGTAAGACCCATCTTGTAAACTGTTAGAGATAGAACAAAAGTTTAAATGTAAAAAATGTTCCTTATTAAAAATTAAACAATTTTTGTTTGAAACATTTTTCGTAAACATCACTGTTTACCCGTGAGGGCGCCAAGTAGGCGGAAATTTTATAATATGTACTATACTTGATTATCAGTTATGTATGTGTCACATGTTTGTATGTGTTATGTGATAAAGAAATCAACACTGACTATGCATGGTATTTCAACAATTTACTCAGTCAATTGTTTGTTTTCACTTGTTTTTAAATGTTTTTAATTCATTGTTTACACCGTTATAACATAAAAAAATAAAAATACTGTTTTATAAGTTTGTTATTAAGTGTAAAAAAAATATTTAAAATAGAGAATAATTTTGAGATATTTAATCGCAGTACTTTTGGCGCTCTCTGTCAATGACTTATTAATATGTGAGTTGTCAATTGGTGACAGTTCAATGTATTATTTACACTTTAAAAAACTTAATTTACTACACGGAATTTGTACACGTAATTATTAAGTTTTCTTATAAAAAGCCGTAGAATAATATAACTCAATGTAATACCTTAAAAATATAAGTAATTAATACCATACAGTATATCAAGAAATCTGACAAGCAACATACTTTAACGTCTCACCCTTTTTAAAATTTGAATTTCCATTTTAGAAATTTGAATTTCTCTCATTAAATTTGTACTTTCATTAATTAATTTTAAGTTATTAAAAAGATATTAATTACTAAAGTAATGGTTTAGTTGAAATGTCCAGGTAAAAAAATATTTGAACCAAATTTAAATTTCATGAATAATCCCTATTGAATGAACAATTAAAAATATTTGCAATATAAAAAAAAAAAAAAATACAATGCAACCCCATATTTTAGAACAATTAATGTTGTATGAATTAATTTTTTAAACAAAATAATAAAAAACAATAATAAATATTAATTATGGTATAAAAATGGTTGGTACTTATTATACACTTAAAACAGATAAAAAAATGTATCATTATTTAAATCACATACACGATTTAATGTATTTTTCATGTCATTAAGGGTAGCGGACATTTTTGTTTTTATTATGTGTAGGATCTAATATCATAATATTATATATTTAAATAAATGATACTTTTTTTATGACCTCCGTGGCATAATTATTTTAAAGCTATGTATTAAATAAGTGAGGAATCATTATTGTAACAATAATATCGCCTTTAATAAGGACGATATTTATTTTTATGTTAAGTCGATGCTACAGTCAAAATTTTCAAATAATTGGGATTGACAATTTTTAAGCCAGGAAAGAGTGACTCAATAACAACTTAATTGAAATATTTTTTCTGTCAATGACAAATATCTCATTCGTCCCTATGCCTATAAATGTACCTTTCCCTAACGTACCCCTGTTCGTTTGCAGCGCTTTTTTAATGAATTGGTTGAAACTTTACAATAATATGGGTCATACATCACACTAACACATGAGCTATTAATTATAAAGACATATTTAAAAAAAAAATTAATCTGATATTTCACTGAGTCATCTATGAGCATCATTTTGAACCAGAAATTTAAGATTTATGTAAAAATGGTTATCGTAAAATTGCAAATTTTTCAAGCTAACTTATAACGAAAAATAAGCTCAAGGTCCAAAAATATACCGCTTAAGAAAAATAGGCGAGCGAAATAATGCTAAGACTGAATTTTATTCAATAGGTAATTTATATATCATTTCTGCAATAAAATTGCTTATAAATAAAAATAAAGTAAATTACTATTGATATTTTTTGTCACTAGTCATTCTTTGCCAGTATACTCATATTATATTTAAAACTTCATACTTTTAATCAATAGATTTGGACGAGCGCGGAAGTATTTGTTATCTTATAATACCCTTCTATTTAGCCTTACGTTACGTATCACTTGAAAGTGGAAGTCATGTGATTTTTTGTGATGTTACCTCCATATTGTTGTATATATACACTTAACGACACTTATACAATAACGCCATTAAATTGGTTAAATAACATAAAACATACATCATTTGCAATTAATAATAATAAATTATGGGGAAAACAAATTTAAAATTATATGTGTAAAAAGTGACCAAAAATTAGTTGCAATAATAATTTTGTTATCTAGTAGTTAGCTATGAACCGTTCCGACAGTTTCGTTAAGTATGGCATTTTTAAATATCAATTGTTAAAATTTTAATGGAAATATTAACTCAAAAATTAAATAGTCTCAAGGCTTTTTGACAAATCTGTACTGCACTTCATGGACAGATTTTTCTTAAAGTTAATTAATTTGATGAAGTCTTGTGGACAAAAATTGATGCCAAGTGGCGAAAAACGATCCTAGGTATTACACACGCTTGATGCAGCCATCTCGTATCGATTTCCCGTATATCTCCCAGATCAGAATGTTGAATAATAAGAAATATGTTTTCTAAAAGTAAAAGAAAATATTTATTTATTTCATTTAATTGATTGGATGATTGAAAAAAATTGATGTATGAAAAAAAATTAAACATAAATTCGGTTCATTAAACATACAATCAGAACCATTAAAAACTTTAAGAAGTTTTCAAAGTATAATGAATCCATATCCCTATTTAGTATATGAACTGAAAAATATTTATTTTCCAAATGAACAAAATCATATTTGCTTTTTTAATTATTTGGAAATATGTTTTAATACAGTCAAATCTGTATAAAGTGAAAAAATTAAAATAGTGTGAATAACTATCAAGTCCATTTTAGCTTCGAAAACATCTACTGGCGTGTAATTAAAGCTTTTAGACAAAGTCAGTCATTATAAAAGACTCTAAAGATGTGAAAATTTATGTTTATGTTTGCATATTTTAAGCTTTTTAACTAATACGCAGTAGAGAAAAATGAAAAAAATTTACAATCCTTACAATCGGGATTAAGAGACACAGAGGTCATTTTATCTGAAATGCAACTCTCTTTGCATTTCTTTCAAAGAGCAAATATTATGATGCCTCATTTGTTAAATTTTCGATTTCGCTTAGTTAGGTTCGACTGTAATTATTTATCAATGCAAATAAATAGGTAATAAAAGTACATCAAAGCGGAAGAAAGAGATCTGTCCTAAAAACATACTGTAAATGATATATCAATTTAATCGTCATTTAATACTTTTCAAACATAAAATAATATTTAAAAAAAAACTCCTAAGCAGCAGAGCTCCATCACTAACGTCATATTTCCCCCGTGTTAGGTAATCTTCTTATTACGAGTCTTAAAAATTGCTAAAAATAATATTTTGATAAATTTGGAGGGGCTGTTCAGGTGCGCCATGTTTTAGAAACGATGAAAAAAGCTTCTCTGAAAATTCCCTCCAAATTGTTTAAAAATATCCTCCCCGTTTATTTCAATCGATCTGTGTGGTAAATAATACTACTTATTACCTATTTGAACTCGTCTAGCCTCGTTCTCCGTTAACCTTCGATACATTCAATTAGTCTATATTTATGTAAAGAATATGACTTAAAATAGTCACTAGCAGAAATACCGACTGTATCATTAAATAAAGTTCATTTCTATTTGTTAAAATAAATACTTCATTGAAAAGTAAGGAGAAATCCGTTTTTGTCTTTGGCAAGTTAATGATTATATAAAAATGTTACTTCTTATAATAATATGAACTAAAAAGTATTACTTCTACAACGACTGTATTACAGTTTACTACGTAAATTACTATTTACTAGTGTCGCTACTATACTTAATTTAAATGGATTTCAAATACAGTTCATGCCAAAGGATATGCCTTTATAAAATCTTTTTCAACCCCACGTAATTTGGAATCAAATATAAAAATTTTGAACGCAACGAAAATTTCAACTTTGACAGATTAAATATTTCAGTTGGTAGCACCTTTAATTCAAAATATTTTATGCGATTTACAGTTGCCAAGGAACGTGTTACCGGCCTCTTATCTATTGAGCTGTTCCGTCAGTGTTCTGGGTTGAAACTTATCAATCTCAAGTCGAGATATGCTAGATACACATACCACAATGTAAGCTGATTTCTGAAACTCTCAATTTTTTTAACCAACGAATACTCCGAGGTTGGCGTTCAAACTATCCATGATGGCTGCGATATGCATTGCATTAGAACCGGCTCCATTAGATCAATTATTTTAAGCCTGCCACTCTAATCGTTCTAGAACTCTACTTTGGACACTTGTGTCAAATGAAATCATCATCGACTCTCTCGTAAATTAACTGAGTTGTTTTAACACGCTGCCTAATCTTGCGTATTAATTTTTAAACAATTGACAGTTTTTAAAATTGTTACGTTACACAAAATCAAACCTAATCCAATAAACAAGAGCAGAAAAATCTGTTTATCACATTTGTTCACCCGGATATTCTTTCATCGAAAATTAATAGATAGTTTTTTATTCTTATCGAAATTATATATATTCCACTACTTTGGTTTCATCTTTCTATAAATTTCAATTATGACATATTTTTCCGAAAGCTAACGATTTTTCGAAAAAAAATTTTCTATAAAAATTTGGTGTTTTTTTATGATCTAAATTGGCTATTCAAGCAACCCGGAGAAGAATGAACATGAAACTGAAATTTTAATTAAGTTATTTTTACATTGGTTAACTACAAAACGAAGTATTAGCCATAATTGATTAAAATTGTTTCCCAGTATAGCTGTGACATTAACTATTTTAAATATATTATGTGTATATAATATAGTAAGTAAAAAACGAACAGTATAAAAGACTTTTTACAACATAAAACCAAACTATAATTAAAACAGATATAGAAATTCTAGTATAATTAAACTATATGTATATTAATGCAGTAATGAGAAAATATTTCAATTTATTTTAAATAAAGTTCAGGAAAAGCACCCATTTCTCCAAGTATATACTTTTGTTCATTTTCTTTTTATACAATATCAGTTATTTAAACTTACTAGTCAAATTGAATGGATATATTCAAATATGATGTCAATAAAGTATTAATTATTCTCAACTAAAATTGTAATTTTTTTTATACCAATTTTGTTGCATATCCTTTTCTAACGGGTAAAAATTTCTTTAAATAATTGGATTTTAATAACTTTCAGTGCTCATATCTTAGTATCAAAGAGCCAGCCGTATCTAGTTGAAATGTAATAATTATCTAAGATGTGGACTAAAAAGTACAAAACTATTGTATTTGATGTGGTCTGCTTTCCTTCTTATAGTTAGTCTATTTAATATTAAAAGCCCGTGCTTTTTAACATTGGAGTTTAAATTACAATAATTTTTTACTTTTGAGTGCACGCGTTAACAAAGCATATTTTCTTAGTGTTTTAAAACCTTTTTTTTAAATTATTGCCAATAATTACCCTTCCACAATAATAAAGTAGATTTTACCGGTTTTAAATATCAAATCATTCAGACCTTCGAAAGTGAGTCAAAACTGAATTTAAAAAATTATATTACATACATACACATGCAGGACGAACTATTAAAGCTTTTGAATAAATATTAAAGTTTTAATGAAAAAAATAAAATAAAATATGGGTTCATTGCCAATGGTGGCGTAAAAAACTCGGATTGTAAGTGCTTATTGACTTACAATAACATTTTGTTATTACTGTGATTGATGAATTCATTTTGTTATTACTGTCATTCGAGCCCAGCCTTAAAAACTGTATTTCTCAATTTAGTTTTTAACCCCCGAACTAAAAAAAAGGGGCGTAAAGTTTGACCGCTATGTGTGTGTGTCTGTGGTATCGTAGTTCCTTTTTTGGTTTTGTTTGCATGTTAATTTAACTGAGAGTGTTCTTAACTATGTTTTAAGTGCAATTTAGGGTTCCGTACCCGAAAAATTTGTCGGGGGTTTTTTAAATTTTGTAAATTTCACTTGCTGTGTCTTTGATAAAGTTTTTAGTTTCATGTTTACAATTTCATGTAATGTAAGTATACATATTTTATGGTTATTATTTTTAGTTTTCTCATATTTTATTAAAATAAAGAAATTTTAACGTCAACGTGTTATTTTAATTCGCTTAATACATAAACAATTTTGTTGAATGCAATACATACTTTTTCAAATAATAGTTACAATTAAAAAAATCAAATGTAAAAGACTAAAGAATGTAAATGAAAAAAAAAATTGCATTTTTAATTAGAATATAAAAATAAAAATGCAACAAAAAAGAGACGAGCAAAATATAAAAAAAGTATTTATTATAATATTCCAGAAAGTTTATAATTAAATAAAAATGTTCATTAAATGAACATTCTGAATAAAAATAGCATAAAAAAAAGACGCTAAAATAGAAAAGTATTTAGTTAGGTGATAGCTTAAAGGCTGGTTAGTATGATGATTGTGTATAAGTGTTGATTGGTTACATACAGTTAAAAAATTAAATGTTATATAAAGTAGAACAAAATTGATCGTTTAAAAATAAAGCAATCAGGAAAAAAGAAAATGAAAAAATAAAAATGGAATAAAACTATGTGAAAACAACCTACTAAGTTATATACACTCCTCAGCTACCCATCTTTATTGTATATAACTTCTATATTAGATACTAGAACCAACTAACTATTCTCAAGGAAGAAGACATTAATGAAAAATCAATAGACATGTTATTTAACTCGTTTTTCTATTCTTAAAAGAATATACGGTGTGTGTTTCCTTGTTTCATAACTTCTTTCTAATAGCTCTCTATGTTTCTCAAAATTCTATCCCAATCATTAAATTTACTCTCCATCTATGATCATCATTTTGAATCATAAATTAAAGATTTCTGTAAACATTTTATTTAGTAAATGTCAAACAATTCATGGCCTTCTTTTCTGATATATTCAACGAATTATGACTATTTTACATTTAAAAATTTTTTTCGTGGTTCTCAACTTTGAGTACCTGATGAAAGACAATTAATAGTAAAAGCAAGTATCTTTGGTCTGAAATTTTTTTTCATTAGAGTTCATAAAAAGAAAATGAATCATTATTTACGTTGCTTGCTTTCTAAAACTAAACTTGTCTTCACATAATTTTTATCTCACAGACGGCAATTTCTGTCAAGAAATCAGAGAATGAACCAGGTTACATTATAGTCTTGTTATTACATAATACTATCAATTGGCAGTAAATAGTCGGTGTGTTACAGATTCTGTTTATTCAGTTTCTTCCAGGTTTTTTTTACCATTCATAAACGGCTCAACTGATTCTGCTGAAAACTCTTTCAGTTTTTATATACGCGATTGCGCGTCGAATGAGCCCAGTTACGTGTTAATGTCATTACTGGTTTGCGAGAAAATCGAGGCGAAAGAATCCGAACGAACATACGCACATACGTACACACACACTCACACACAGACAGCACATTAAAAGGTTTGATTCGAATATTAAGGCCTTGAAACCGCGGAAATATGTAAAACTGGAGATTTTCAAAATCGGCCCCATTACATTAACTTCCTCTGGGAAGTTGATACTGATGTATTTATGAATATCCCAACATATTTAGCACATTGTATATAAATAAATAATAAGTATAAGCCTTATATATATACAAATGCTTCTACCATCCCCATTATCAAAAGACAGGTGCTATCAACCAAATGTTGTACTATTCAATTCTACTTAATCGAAAGATTTATTTCTATTAAATGAGAAAAATAAAACATGATAAAAAGAAAGAAATAGAAGAAGAAAGATGTATATTTATCGTTCAAAATTGCGTTTTCATTATTTTTGGTTTACATTAGATGTTTTTTTTTTTTTTTTTTTATGTTTATTTCGATTGTCTTGCAATATATGTCAGGTAATCAGTTTAATTGATAATAGGAATATTCGTTGTTTTCATATCAATTATAGCAATTAATAATAATATCGATTACAAAATTTTAAAGGAACTATCGACCTTCACGTCTCTATTACATCTTACGTCATAAACTTGTTACATCCGTTTGTCAAACTAGGTAAATACTTTTAGTTATGGAAGGATGTTTATTTTAAACTGGTTCATAGATGCTTTTAATTGTTAATTAATATTTAGTCTAAATGATATTGTTGTTATTGACGTCACAAACACATATAATAAAGGATGTCCCGAAATCCACGTAATATTTTGCATTTGGTAAAATTTGGTACAGCTGATATTTCAGCACTATTAAAAATAGGTAAAATAGAACAATGCGTTTGACTGATAATCAATACTATACAAAAAAATTAACGTTTGTCAACTAAAACTCTCGATTCGTACAAACTGAATTGGGAATAAAAGAATATACGAATTCACTGTTCAGATTTTGCGGTTTTATACCATTGAACTTTTTGCTTTTGTTGTGCTACGATTTTTTGACGTCGAACATTTATACCAACATGCTCATAAACACCCACTCCTCGAGGGAAGAAATCAACCGGCGTTTCAACGAAATGCTGCTTCATTTATTAAAAAACTTTCTAACTACAAGGCCGTAGAGTTTTTTATGGTATTCTGAAAATTTCATTCGATGTGCTTTTCCACAGAATCCTATAGGTACTCAAAACCTATCTACTCTGTTCAAATCAAAACAAAATTATTTCTTTAGTGAATTTGGAGACACCATTTATAATTTTGAAATTCAATAAAATACGCCAATAATATAACCATTGACATTTATTAATAGAACATATGAGAAAAATCTAGTTGAATCTTTCATTTTTAATTTTTCATACATTTTGCGCTTTTTAAATATCATCCACAAACAATAATTTAACGACAAACAAGTAAAATTTCCAAACAGCAAATTTGTTCATAGAAATTATTCTACAAGACGACAAATATTAAATATTCTTCTACAGAAACAGTCCTAGATTGTAAACCACAGACTTCCCTTAACTATCCGCATCGATCACTTTATTTAACTAAGAAATATAATATTTTATACGATGTGCCTAAAATGTAGGTTCTGGAGTGATGTGATGATTTTTTGGCATACAACATTTCATATTAAATAAACATTATATATTTAAAATTTTCGTTAATGAATTTGTATAGTTTAATTATTATTTTAAACTAATTAGCAGAAATCAACAGTTGGAAAATATAAGCAATTAATTTTATGATTTATTGATAAAGGTATTATTAAGTAATTTTATATTGTTCATAGATATTAATCGTTCTAAAATATATCTAATCTTTTCCAGACTAAAAAAGCTGGAACCAATAAAATAATAATAATTTTACTTCGATAAACAAATATTTTCTGAAATTTTATGACAGGTATTTTTCTATTATTAGTCGAAATCATGCAAATAATACATTGAACACACACATAAACACACTAATGTTGTAGGTTAAAAGAATTTATACACGGTGAGTCATTTTAACCGATAATGAAAACAATCATGTTGGTTAACTAAAGTACAGAAACATTTTTAAGCCTAAAAATGTTGGGATCAAACACGGAAAACACCTAGAATTTGACCTTGACATTATTCAAGAAGAAGATATCAGTAATGGCAACAATATAGCTCATACACCACAATAACACTTAAGGCTAGAATTTAAAAAAGGTAACGGTGTTATCGCTTCGTTGGACGATTTCGAAAACAACTTCATGGATTTTAATGAAACTTTATAATAATATAGCTCATCAGAATATCACATAGCCTATAATTTATAAAGAGAGCAATTACCCGCCTGCTTCGCTGTTCCATTTCGAAAACTACTGAATGGTATTAATGAAACTTTAAAATAATTTAGCTCATACATAAGAATAAAATATAGGCTATAATATAAAAGATACCGACAGTTACCCGCCCGCTTTGACTTAATAGCTTAGATTCATAATAAAAAGTATTTCGAGTGTTATGGAAGGGACATAAGTGAGAGGAAAGTAGGTGAAGCCCATAACGTGACGGTCTTTCCTTTTAAAATGGAAATTCTCCAACAAAGTAGGCTGGTATCATGCTAGTGTACCATAAAAAAAAGATATCAATTGCTGTTTTAAGGAACAATTTTCTAATTTAAAATGTTCTTCTACCTCCAATCAGTACTTAACAGGCCCTTACTTTTCCAGAAGGTTACGAAACGATGCTCCCATTTAAGCTTAAACTTTTTCTGTATTTCAATTATTCCGAAAAACAATTATCGATTGAAATAATTCACCCCGTATATTGAAGTATAAATACTGGAAAATTTTAAGATTAAACCAGAATAAATTTTAACCAATCGAACGGTTTTTGTGCCAAATTTACCAAACCAAATAATAACAATATTCTCCATTTTATTATCTATCTCATTTTATATATAATATCGTACATATTTCACTGTCTTTGTTTAAACATATTATTAGCTATATAGAATATAGCATAGAATTGCATGCATTTTATATGAAAGGAGATGGTAACATGTTGAACGGGTAAACATGCAATCGTAGAATTTTCTCATTCCAAAATTTATTGGTACCAACACCCAGCATATCAATAGATTTGTATATTTTATTAAATAAAACGTTCTTATTAGAAGACGCATGGAATTGATTTGTTTCTATAAATCATATAAATACTATCGTTGGAGACCATAAGTCGTTATTTTACCTTAATGTTAGACAACCATTTCATTTTGATATTATTACAAGGTATATTTAAAAAAAAAAAAAAAATAAAAATTATGAATATTAATTTTAAAATATTTTAATAAATATATGATATAATATCAATTAATAATAATTTGTATTGATGTCATCATAATTTGTGGTTAAACAATTTTTAAAGTACAAATTTTTACATAAAAAAAATCAAATAATTTTTGTTTCATTCCAGCAGACATGAAAAAATTGCCGAAGAGTGCGTGTGAGATTTTAGTTAGGGGTTCCGTACCATCATCGACTGTTAAATAATTGTTCATTAAATTTGTGTACAATAAAGTTTTACAGGCATATTCTTTGAGAAGTTCATGTTCATATAGTTAATAAGCCCAATTTTTTTAATTTTAGATTTACGTCAAAATACGACAATTCATCTCTGTTAAATGACAAAATGAGATAAGAATATGTAGCGTTAATTTTATACAATGCATATAAGTAATATGCAAGGTATACTAAGTTTAGTCCCAAGTTTGTAACGCTTAAAAATATTGATGCTATGAACAAAATTTTGGTATAGTTGTTCATAAAATCACCTAATTAGTCTATTTCCGGTTGTCCGTCCGTCCGTCTGTCCGTCTGTGGGCACGATAACTCAAAAACGAAAAAAGATATCAAGCTGAAACTCAGGACAGTTTACAGCGTACTCAGGACGTAAAAAGTGAGTTCGAGTCCGTAAATGAGCAACATAGGTCAATTGAGTCTTGACCTATTGGTCCGTGGGACCCATCTTGTAAATCGTTAGAGATAGAACAAAAGTTTAAATATAAAAAATGTTCCTTATTAAAAATAAACAACTTTTGTTTGAAACATTTTTTCTCACTCGAGCTCAAGCTCATATCACTGTTTACCCGTGAAGGCACAAATTAAGCGTTAATTGTATAGTATGTATTATATAAATTGTATATGTATGTGCAATGTGATAGAGTAATCAACAATATGTATGCATGGTATTTCAACAATTATCTCAGTCAATTAATTGTTTTCACTTGTTTTTATTGGCATACAAAATATTTAATAATGTATTTACAGATATACAGGTGACACCTTCATCAGTTCTATATAATATTACTAGCTGGGAACTACCCGCTTTGCTGGGCAACATCCCCACTTGCACCCCTCCCTCCACATTTCCTTGCGTTGGATAACAGTTTTGTAATGTACACGTCATGCTCTTTTATTTGATACCCCACTTAGGTATATTTGTAAATATTCGATATTTCCTTCCCACTTTCTCGCTACACCTTTCTACCCTCCGAAGGTTAAAAAAAAGAGTGTGTGTACTTATGTACACGCGTTAGAAGTTATACTTCTTTGGCGTATGAAAAAAATTTAAAATAACTCAAATGCAGTAGTAATCGACAATAAATATTAAAATCAATCAAAAAGATTTTGTTTAAATAAAAAATATTTTATTAACGTAAAAATATTGAAATTTTCATCAACTTGATTCACTGTAATATTAACAGATTCTGATCGAGGCTCAGGAGTTGCAGCTTGGTTTGAATCCATGTTACATGTTTGTTGCCGTTGTTCATAAGGTCGCTTGGGTTCTGCTGTAGATATATTTCCTTCCGATTTAGATTTTTTGCGCTTTCGGTAACGCCGACAAATTTCTGCATTAGTCATCGGCATCGCAACTAAAATGAAAAAAATCACAAATAAGTAACATTTAAATTATAGAACATGCTGTAAAATGTCTTCAAAAGAATTTGATTTTTTGATAGTATTCATGATTTTCGTGAATGAACTAATTTTGGACTTGCCAAGTATTAATATAGTTTACAATTAATCATTGTAAAATACATTAATTATTAATCTAAAATAAATAATGTTTCTTATTGAATATTTCATTATTTATTATTTATTAATTAACTTAGATAATTAATTTCTTTGTAATCAATATTTTCACAGTTAATAATTATCACTTGAATTAAAATACTTGCCAGTATATTGAAGTACAATGCTAGATGTTTTCTATTAAATGCCGGAAAATTATTCAAGTAATCTGTAATATAAATTAAAAAGAGATGATTAAAATTATTCGATTCGATTCACAAAATGATAAAATATTATTATCTAAAGTAATAAATAATAAATAATAAATAATTAAATTTTATTATTATTTGATTATTTGTTAGAAAAATAATAAGTTCTTTAGAAATATATCTATATATTATACTTACAAAATTAACCTCTAATATTTGAAAACACTTAAAGTTTTTACAGTTTTTTCACAACACAATGTCAAAAGTTTACAAATAATATTTATATATGTAATAAATTGAAGAAAAATGAATAATTATATAAAATTAATATTCAAAATTAATTATTCATATGAATACTATATTTCACAACCATTGACTTGAACTGGCTCAGGGATATAAGTACTGTGTACTGTATAGTATGAAGACTCAGTACTGTAACTATATTCAGTGTTGATATATTTTTTTATTATTTCAATTCTGTGGCTAACTTCACCATGTCGTTCGTGCGCGCGCAGCTCACAAATTCACTCTCATCAAAACGCGCCAAAAGAAGTATAACTTCAAAAATTTCTAAATGTAATTTAAAACATTCTGACCAAGTTTTGAACTATTAAAAGCCATAATTGAAAAATATGAATTTTTTATTCATGAACACCCCCGCAACCCCCCTTGTGGGTGGAATTTCGTAAAATCCGTTCTTAGCTGACCTCTACTTGGCAAAAGGAATATTCCTGCCAAATTTCAAGTCTCTAGGTCTTACAGTTCCAGAGATATCGTGATGAGTGACTATCTATATCTATAGAAAGTCTCCTATATATATAAGATTAACTAGGTATTTATTTATATCTATTGTTCATTTGTTTTCTTGTGGAAATCACGTATTACCCAGTATCCTTACACAAGTTGTTAGTTGCTATTGTTCACTGACATTTTAGTGTAGTCGTCAATAATAATAAGTGGATAGTCGTAAAAAATTATTTACAAAATATAATTATGTCCACAACAAGTTAATTATTAGCTAATTAAGTAAAGGGTATAGGGTGCGGTGAATAGCTTTTACTCGAATATTTGATTTTGGCCTTTTTTTATACGGAACCTTTTAAAACTATTGTATAATTATTAATTCATAATAATGGGTTTTTCGATAAAATCAATAAAATGAGTATCTAGGCTCATATTATATAAAATGGTGGGATATTAATTAATAAATTCATAAAATAATGAAATATATCATTATTTTGTATAGCGCTCATAATGATGCTTATTAATATATACAGCTCTATTTCATTCAAGATGACTATAGAATTACAAAAATTTTAGTACTAGACCAACTTGTGTTTTTTTACCATTTACTACTCTTTCTTTGTAGGAATTAATTAGAACGGGATACCCGGTATATTCCAGTATTCTTAAAAAGTATCTTAAAGTTACCTTCTCTTAATCTAATTTTTAGCCCCCGAACCAATAAAATTGGTGTTATAAGTTTGACCGCTATGTGTATCAGTGTGCCTGCCTGTGAAATCGTAGCGCCTAAATTAAAGGTAATTAATTAGGGAGTGCTCTTAGCTATGTTTCAAGGGCGAGTCTATGATTCCGTATCTGGAACAACTAAAAATAAGTGGTGATTCTCAAAATCGGTTCAGTTTGGAGAAGGCTCTAAGGAAAATGGTAATTTAATGCAGAGTGTTCTTAGATACGTTTCAAGTACGAGTTTACGATTCCGTATCCAAAAAATTTATCGGGTTTTTTTTTAATTTTACAAACACTTGTTATATGTATACCTATTTATATTTTTCTAATTTAATGCATAGCTACAAGAAATGTATCAAAGAGGACTCCATAAACAATAAATTGCTACTTATAGTTATTATTATCTTGAATTATAATTGATATGTCTATCAAACACATTAATTCATCAACATTAATTGCAACTGTAAATATTTTCGTCTAGTATATAATTATAATAAATCAACAGTGATAGATAAGTGTCACATTACACTCAGAAGTACTTATTGGCTGATCCGAATTGAATATATACCATATGTGACTGGTTGTTGTTATTATATGTATGTATATAAATTGAATTGCAATTCCAACTATAGTTAATATCGTTTAGTTAACAACAGATACAAACAATAAACATTTTTAACTGTTTATATTTAGTGTATAAATTTTCTAGGACAGAATGAAGTTTAGTTTAACAAAACACATTTTATCACACAAAGTGGATAATAATTTTGTTGTGGTAGTTGACTCACGTCAACAGTTCGGTAATCTTTAGTCGCGTGATGAGAGTTTTACTCACGCCTTCTGTACATATGTCAAATACTTTGCTCGTTAATGATTTTTTAACTTTGTAAATCATAACTTCTACATAATTTTACATAAAAAATATAGCAGTTCATTTTAAAATCAAAAATTGGATTGTATATTCAAATAAACTGAATTGAAAATTATTCAGGATGTATGAGCACGGTAGTGGGGGGTAAAAAATTAAAAAAAATTGATCTTTTCAATTTTGATTGCGAATTATGTTACAACTTGACGATATAAGACGAAAAGTTAGAATACAATTTTTCAATATCTGGCGTATAGTTAGTTATTCGATATCTTAATAAGATAAAAATAATTTCAACCCTAAATATTCCCTGCTCGTACATCCCTTATATGGATGGAGACACTTTGTTTTTTTCTTTTCTATGTCATTGCTAATATTTTCTATTAAAACTACTTTCTATTAAAAATTTGTTTCTTTCGTTCCAAGTGAAAAATATCAAAAAAATCAAAATATGTAGTTTTTTGAGATTTCTCCATAAGAGCAATGTATTTTATATTGATTTTCAATATTTTTCTTAAAAACTTGCATGAATACCTAAGCTTAGATTTTAACCACATATTTTTTGAGTAAGACTCTACCTTTAAATACTTTTGAGCCTTTAAATCAATTATTATTTCCATGCTCAAAAATCCTTAAATAGGTGTATTCAAATTTTAGCCATAATTTCGCACCGTAAGAAAAGAAATTGGATGATGGAGTGTTAAAAATTGATCCTTTTAAAAATGGATCACCCTATATTATACGTATACAAAATCGATTTTGATGATTTCAATTATGAATAAAATAAATAGTACGAACTAAATTCAATAAATAATTTGTTGTATAAGTGAAACAATAAAAAAAATTTATAATTTTATTTTAATAAAAAAAAAACTTAATTTTTTCAAAATGTACAAATCAAACTTTTAAAACAGGAATTTAAAAAAAAAATTAAAGTTTCATATAATGTTTGACTTTTATCAAAAGGGTTGTAATCTTTTAATGAGCTTATATATTCTCAAAAAATTGCAGTGTATAATTCTTTTTTTTAAATAAATATTATATGTATTTAAAAAATAAAATATAACATAAAACCTCTTTTATAAAATACAAATGAAGCATTTATCTTTTTTATTTTTGCTCATTTTAAACGTTTTATAATTTATAAATATTATATCATCAAAATAACATTTAAAAAATTCAGTGTTTTTAACCTAGAATTAATTTAAAAGGAGAGATATTTCAATATCATTTAGACAAACAACGCAATACCTATTTTATATTTAAAGTTAATCTTCTAGACGCAAAAGAACAATTATAAGTTAATCACTAGCCAGTCAATTATGATAAGGACTAAAATTTTTAAAAATAAAAATTAAAAATATTAGAGAGCTTAAAAAACAATTATAGCGGCCTTTCACCTGCCATTTATTTGGTTTTCGAAAATAATGAAGTATTTTAGAATTTTTTTTTTGTTTTTCAAAATTATTTCACAAGACCCCTAGTTGATACTTACCATTACTACCTTTAATAGTTTTGGAGAAAATGGACATCAAACTTTTGTCCTAATTTGCGCACTAACGGATAAATAAAAATATTTCGATTAAAAGTTGTTTATTTTTTTAAAAGACCTATGTTGCTCATTTTCGAGCTTAAGCTCACTTATTTCCGTCCTGGGCACGTTTTAAAAGTTTTTTGAGTAAGCGTTTTGACAAACAGGCGGACAATCCGAAATGGTCTTATTCGGTGATTTTATGATCACCAATACCAAAATTTTGCTCATACCATCAATATTTGTAGCGTAACAAACTTGGGACTGAAATCAGTATACCTTGATACATATTTCAAGTATACAGGGTATAAAAATACAAATGTAAATGTCTTTATATATAGACGTCAGAAGAAACGTATAAAATTATAACTATGAATAAATTCACAGATTATAAGTGGATTTATTTATAAAAAATTTTAGGCTTTTATTTGTAAGTAATTACTAAAAATTAATGTAATCTACAAAAACATTCTTTCTTTTAATGCTTTTATTTAAATTTTTTTCTTTAAATAAAAAAAAAAAAAAAAAAAAAAACGTTTTATACAAAAGAAAATGAAACTCATGAAATGCATTAAATGTATATAATTCTTTAGAAAACAATGTTTTAATTTTATCAAAAAGAATATTCTGTGTAAATTAAAAATTTTCTTTTATTTTGAATGAAAGAAAATGAGGATTTTGGGAAATAAACATCAAGACGATTTAAAATATAAACAGTAAATATATATTATACTTGGCTCATATAAGACGTATTTTTATATTTTTAATTTCACTAGACCGTGTGTTTCAGATATGTAAAGACAAATTTTCTTCAACAATTGGAAGATTAGACTATTTTGTACCTATAATCCTCTCCTCTTAGTAAAAAAAAGTGGTCATCCTCGGAATATAACAGAAGATGTTGAATATTGTACAAACTTTCATACACTCACTCCAGATATTCAAGGTCAAAGGACCAAAAATCAGTTTTTTCTCTCGTTTTTGCCTTCAAACGTATTTACATTTTCTGTAGTAGAGAAGTTGTAGAGGATAATAATTCTCTACAAATGTCTGAAATCTTTTCTTATACATTGGACCGTTTTTCAAATAAAGTGCACATAAAATGGAGTGCTCTGCCATACGTACCTTGAAAAGATAATTTTTAGGCTAACGTCGATATTTTGTGTTTTAAGGATCTCAAATAAAAATTTTCTTTTTTAGAGGAAATATATAGTCGTTCTGGAAAATATAGTTTTTTATATTTGATTTAAATAGGTATAAGTGCTGGGCTGTGCTCCAAACCATTTTCGGTTACAAAAAAATTATTTTTGAGTATTTGTCCTATAAAAAGTTAAATGTTGTCTTTTTATAATTCTTTTTTAAGAAAAAATATTAAAACAAAACATTTTTGGACCTCGATAACCTCCTTTTTTCTTATAAGTAAAATTTAGTAGCTTTATTCAAAATCTTTCATAATCCAAATGTTAAAAATTTTCGATATTTCTTAGATTGATTTTTATTTCAAAGAAAAACTAATAAAAAATTATTTCTTATTGTTACAGTTATCACACGGATATTTGATTTATCAACAATCATCTCATGTACAAAAAATGTTTTAAAAAGTATCACGTGATTATTTGTTTATCAAACAATCGTGACAGACACACAAAAAAATAGTAATGTTCTCAATTATGAAATGGATATTTTGTCATCAAAAACATCACAAACTTCACCATCAAATGGTTAAAAATATGGCATCCATTCAACAAGAACACCAAGGGTCACTACTAACAACATTAGTAAAACGATGGGGTGCTACTGTTGTTGCTACTATCAGTAATAACAGTGGTAGCAGTAATAGTAATAATAGTAGTAGTCGGTCAACGAGGTCACTACTTCGACAACGATGCCATACAACACAGGTTTCTATGCAGGTTATCATCATTGTAACCACTGCACTGCAGCTTCTACATAATGTTTATTCCCTTGATATACGTAAGTAACATACAAACAAATTTTTTTTATTAGATATTTAACTTACCTTACCTTACCATACTTACCTTACTTAAAGAGTGATCCAAGAAGAAAGTCAGATTTAATAATATTAAAAAGAGAATGATTATTTGTATATGGACAAATGGTGATCAATGTTTGCTAAAATGTCAAAATGTTACTAAGGTTTTCTTAACTACATATGCTTTATAATATTTATAAAATAGAATTTTAATTATTTTCTCACAAGCAGTATGTTAGCAATGTTTCTTTATAAATCAGAAATATTTTATTTTATGTTATAAATTCTAAAATATATTATATTCAATAGGTACTGGGCCAGTCACCTGGTAGGTTTTGTTGATTTTTTTACGAGTAGCTGAAAATATTTTGCTAAGGTCTAATTTTATGCGTTGATCATAAATTTCATTTTGCTCTGCGAAGTGAGCAAAATAAGACATGGCCATTAGTTAGAGCTAAATTTGCAATAAATATGGAAATTCCGGTTTTCTTGAGTCTAGCTTTGAACAGAGAGGTCAGATCAAAAACTTTTCCGCCCATTGCTTTTTTAGAATAACAACATATAGTTCTGTGGCTAGGCGTTTCGTTTTTAGTGACTTGAATCATTTCAGACGACACATGCAAAATATAATATATTAATAATTTTGGAAAGTCTAAACGATGGATCAATGTTACAAAATTATGAAAAATTTAAATCCATTATTGGGTCACCCTTTACTATCCAACTTAGTTTTTAATTTTATTTTATATTATCTATCATCTAAGGTGTTATTGGAAAATTTATGGGTATATTTATTTCATTACATGTATTACAGGTATTTGAAGCTTATCTCTAACATGGTATATAAAATTTAATGAAAATTATACTGGAATTCAGAATCATCATTTTTTTTTTTATTAAAGGTGTTGAAGTGTTTATAATAAATTGTAAATAGTTTTCAAGAGAATTTCATACAGAGAAGATAAAAGATAAGCTAACAATTTTTTTGGCCTGGATAGACAGGTAAAGTAGTTCGTATAACAAAGACAGACTAAAACAATTTATTGTAAATGCATTTTTTATTAAGGGTCATTGGTATCATATTTATGCTACTTTAATTTTCACAAAACTTTTACTTTGTTTCTGCTTTTTTGGTTGGAATCAATTCCATATTCGGCTATCTTCATTCATTGGCCTGGTACTTTCCAATAGTTACTTTTTTAACTGTTATGGAAAGTTTGTTTTGAACTCCGGGTAGTGTTTCATCAGGTAGTCAATTGCTTTTTGAAATTACTTTTTTAGGTCTATTTTATGGTGTTTTTTAAAAAGTTCAGAACTTTGTTTACCTCACAATTCAATGCCAGATAGTTTTTGTCGAAATAGTGATATCGGAATTGATATGTTAACAAAGTTGCTTATCATACACGTAACACCTCTATGCGAAACTTTTCTACATTATCAGATATAATTTTTTATTCAATTTATAAGACGCAAACTATATTTTTTTATTGAAAAATTAAAATAAACTCGTATTAGTTTATAAAACAACCTATATAACGTCCATTAATAATTGACACTTTGAAACTTCAGTAATATGTTCAATATTTCAAAACGAAAAAAATTAAAAAATATCACAAACATTTACCTGTAATATAATCATACAACAATTTATAATTAAATTGTCAATTATACATCATGTTTGATTTTCATTTTTTTTGTTTTTGTTTTGTGAGTATCTATGTTTATTCACGGTAAATATCTGTATACAGGATGTTCTGTTATTGATAGCAGAAAATTATACCTGTAAAATAAGCTTATCAAGACATATGGAAAAGTTCTTTACCAAATTTCGATCTGAGGCATGATTTGGGAGATATGGCTATGGGAAAAAAGAAATATTTATGAATTCTCAGAAATCAAATTTATTAAATTAGTAATTGTCATTTTAGAATATAGAAGGGACTATCATTAAACAATAATTGATTGTAAATTGATATAGTTGGGTAGTGATTGACTTAGATGTGGAAGGTGCCAAATTATAATATTAATATAGGTACGGAGGGGAGGGGATTAAATTGTGTAATACATAACACAAAATCTTAAACATCGTATCACTTTATAACTTCAACTCAATTTACATAGTGTGGTTTGTATGTGAGTATGTGTATCATAGCATGTTTTTCATTAAAACGGGCCATTTGGTAATGTTGAACAAATTGTATGCGTTTAAAAATTACCGTAAAAGTCGGAAATTAGTGAATCTGCTTTTCGGCATTGAAACCCGCGACACAATAAAGTTATTGGCCCTGAGCCAATAAAAAGAAAGCACCTTCAAAATACATTAAACTCGTTATACATAACATTATATAGATAAATATATTGGGTGTTTGGTACATATAATGGTAACAGTTTTATGTGTTGTTGTATGTATAATGTAAAAGTTTTTAGTTTTGTAAATGTTTTGTTTGTTTATGTTGTTTAGTTTGTTCTAAAACAAAAGTTAGGTTTTCTATAAACAAACAACACACTATATTAATTATGTACCAAAAAAATATAACAAAATGACACTCAAGGTTTATAATATATTCTATCATTTTCATGGTTTAAAATTAGTCAGTAAAAGCATCTTTTTATTATATTTTCCCAAAAAATATAGACGTATGATGCACTGTATGGACAAGGTCGATGAGGAAATGAAAATTTATTCATTGTGTGTCCAGTTAAGCCGGTCCATGTGAAAAATGTTATTTCTGTTATGCGTATATAAATCACGAAATGAAATAATTTGAAAGATTCGATAAACCATCGTTTATGTATTTTAAAGGGGAAAAATACAAGTCTCATAAAATTGTGTTTTTTTCACGGTTTTAATGATACAACTTTACAGTTTGTTTAAACTATGCTAAAGAATTGGAGAGTTTAGGTTAAGTTTGTTTCAAGGTGTGTCCAGCTATTTTTCCTTTTTTCGTGTCGAAATACCATATTTTTTGCCATTTTTGTTTAAATAAAAAAATATTATAGTAAGAAACATTAAATTGGATGTAAATATGACTTTAGTGACGGAGCTCCGTTACTCAATGAGTTTTTTTGTAATAAAAAGAAAATTGAAGTAAGAAGAGCTATTAAAATTTATTAACCATTAAACTTGTTGAATGCATAGGTTTTTATTAGTGTCGAATGACTCACCGCGCACCATGGGATTTATCATAATTTTAAGAGGTTATTAATCGACGGTGCGGATAGGTGTATTTTTTTTTTTCATTCATACACATGCCTAAAACTACTCTTGTGAAGTCATTTGGGAGAGTTTTTTCTCGGAAAAATTTGTAAAAATTTGTCTTGGCGGTTGGAAAATTTTACTCTCTGGTAGAAAGTTATCTTTCACTACTGAACATACTATTTAAAAATGTTCTTGTTAATTTATTTGAAAATTTATCTTATGGTTAAATTTTTATTGAGAGAATGAGCGTTATAGAAAAATTTGAAATTTCTTGGTGATAAATTGTAATTGGTGATAAAGTCCATAATGTAAGAAGTATGTCTAAGAAGAATATAATTTTCTTACTTTATTTATTTTTTAAAACTATTTTAATCAATTTTATCTCATCAGTTATTCCAATGAATGAGCTATATTTTTGTAAAGTTTCATTAAAATTCATTCAAATAGTGTTTGTGTGAAAGCGCAAAAAACACACAAAAAGACAGACAAACTAACAAACATTCATATTTTCACATTTATAATAATATATAGGGATAATAATAAACCGACATAGACTGCACAATATTATTTCATACATCTAATACAGTCGACATGTATCACGTTTTGTCTCCGTGTAACTCCCTATCTCAAGCTGTCCAACATTTGATCAATAGACATTCGAACATACTTCGAATGAATGTCTGATGAACTTGATGAATGTTCCACATAAAAATTGCAAGATCAAAAACCATATACAAAGCTGATATTTAGGAAGGTAAATAAACTTTTATAAAAACCAAAAATAAATGTATTTTTTTTTAAATAACCAACTGACTGCATTAACCATTTGTGGTTTGTAGTACTTAACAAAATTATTTACTATTTTTGTTAGTTACAAAACATTATTATTATTAGAGCTAAAACTCTATATTTTGATGGTATATATTATGTAGTTTAAAAATTTAGAGTATGCAGGGATGTAAATATTGTGTCCATATTCTGTTTGTTAAACGTAATATATATTTTTTAATATTGAAGTCCGAAATTTAGACGAGTGGGTTTTTTGGCACTTATTAAAGAATATACTGTGGTAATTTAACCGTTTCGTATTCGTTGTGTGCGTAGTCATGGTAGGGACAATAAAATCGATGCCAGCGCTTCCAGTGAAAAATTTTGGAGTTAAAGGGGGCTGTTATGACTAATTTGCAATTCTTTACATGTTAATGTTATGGAAATGTCAAATTAAAATTATTGAAAAACACGAATTAATTAAACTTAATGCATTAAAAATTGTGAAAATAAGAAATCAAATTGCACAAATATTATTTTTCAAATGTAAATTATCCTAATTATTTATTTAAATTTGTGAGACAATAATAATAAATTTTAAATGTATGTCTTAAATGCAATCCATACAATTATATATGTATCCATACAATTCTATAATTAAAGTAGTGTATCGTTACCATGGAAACGAAACTCACGCACGGAGCGAATAGTCAAAGCTTTACATGGTTATGAGCACGACATTTCAATACAATTTACTTTTTCATATAACCTGATTTCATAAAAGCTTAGATATGGTAAGTTCACGAAAACATAGAGACGTCAATGTAAGATTCTTATCAAGTTATTCATGTTATGTAACTTCAAATACAAATTCCATTCTTAAACTACTGATAGTAGCCAACCATCGATAAAACCTAACGAAACAAGTTAAAATAAATAATTGACAGAGTTAATAGTTGAAATACCATGAATAGAGAGTGTTGATTACGCAGTCGTTGGTATTTTAACGTCATGTAAGAAAAAGATAGCCACACATATAACTGATATTGCCATATAACACGTACTATATATGTTTAAGAAAAAATATTTCGAGCAAAAGGTGTTTATTTTTTTAAAATGAACATTCATTTTTTATTTTTAATATCTTAATATCTCTTTTTGCTTTTGTTCTATCGTTTGCAGTCAGGCAGACAGGCAGACAACCCGAAATGGACTAATTAAGTGATTTGATGAACAGAATCAATATTTTTAAGCGATACATACTTGGAACTAAACTTACCATACCTTGATATAATTCATTTATACATGGTATAAAAACTGCACTCAACTCAATTGCATTCAATATCTGTTAATCAGGGGTTGTTTTTTAGCTCAGTGTGGTATACGACATGCAAATAGAAGAAGATCCTAAACTTATGGACCGATTTTGATGAAATTTTGTGTGTGTGTTCAAGTGGATGTGAGAATGGTTTAGATTCACAAATCAGTTAACTACAAAATGTTTTTGATAGTTCCGCACTAAAAAATTAAAACCCATGAAATAAATGGTGGAAACGCATATAAAAATATAATTACATTACATTTTACTATTGAAATGTATTTATTTGCGCTCCCACCATATTTAAGTTTTTTTAACTAATATTTATTATGTAAATAGATACAGAAATTAAAAGTGTAAAACTAGTGTAATTCCAAATCACAATATATTTCGGACCTTCTTTGAACATACACCTAAATAATAGATAACGTAGTAGATTTTGTACAGTTGGTAAAACAAAAAACCACATAACAATCAATATTTTGTATATACGTTGGTATCTATATACGTATGTACCTATATGTATACAATGATATATATTGCTTGCATTTTTAACTTTAGTGTAGAAAAAAATATGGTGTGGATGCCACACAGCCTCTATGTACAGAGTATATAAACGCTCTTACTTATTAAGGGAATTCAGGCAAAATATAAAAATTAAGGATCATCAAAAACTTCCTAGGTCATCGGGGTGTTTATTATTGTTTTATTTTTCAAAGTTAGCTGAAAAAATGATGAATCATATTGGATATCCTTTTCAATTGGATATTTCTATATCAAAAAATCTAGTGTGATAAAAAACTATCTAAAATATTTAGACAATCTTGTAGTTTATAATAATACCATAAAAATATAAGGTTGTCGATGGTATAACAACAAAATTTTAATTTAACTATGAGTTCATCGAAGATCCATCATTTGATGAACAGAGACGACTAAAGTAAGGGTATTGATGATTGAAGAGCGATATCTATATTGTAAAAATTGATGAATTCATCACTATCACTTACAGGCAATAAATAATTTACACTATTTTCAGTGTGGCCATACTGAGAATTTACGCAAGAAAGGTTTTCGAGTTCAGGTTTTTATTATAGGCACGAAGCTTACAATTTTAGAATGTAAAAAGATTAAAAGTCGGATAAAAAAGGTGAAAGGCTTCTAGCGCTTTTTTCGATCAAGCTTCTCTATTCTGAGTGCTGATGTCGAAAAAATTGATCATGAAGCGTCGTTGAAAACTCATCACGAAATGAGACTGAATTAGAAAGAGGGTAGATGTATTGAACAGTCTCACTTTGTTTTGAACAGCCAATACCTCTTGGAATATGGAGGCTAAAAGTAACAAAACTGTATGTATATAAATAAATGATATTTTAAATACATGTTTGCTATAAATTTTATTACTGATATGAAAAGCGAAAAGGGAAACAGTATATTTGTTGTTGTGTATGTATATATCTGTGAACTACATACCTACCTACTACATACACTTAACTAGAATTGTGCTATAATCTGTTTCAATATATGTGAGTGGTGCTGTTATTATATAGTTTACACTTAAAAAGTTTACCTCAACATTTTTTTATTTTTTATATATAGGTAGGTATATAATACATAAATAGAATACAAACGAGAAGACCGAACGTAATGAATATATAAAACATTACACTCTATACATAATAGATAACAAGTTGTTATCTATTTTGGTTAGTAATTTCAAAATAAAATCAATTGTGACGAGAGTGTTGTTGTTCTTGCTTATTCCTGCCCATGTCTTCTCTCAAGTGAAATAAAACAGTTTTCCATTATTTTTCAAAATATTCCTATACCTACCTAAAACTTGTTAGGAAATACAAGACTAAAAAAATTAATTTTATAAAAGTAAATGTCATTTTTTTTTTAAAGTAGATGGTGTATATAAATTAGCCAAAAATAATATAAATTAAATATTTGACGCATGTGTTCAATAAGTGAAGAATTATTTCAATAAAAGTTTTAAGAATGTATGAGCACGGTAGTGGGGGCACAAATTTAAAAAATATATATTTTCAATTTTGATGATAAATTATACAATAACTTGACGAATAAGACGAAAAGTCGGAGTTAAATTTTTCGCTGTCTGGCTTAATTTTCAAAATATTGAAAATTGAAAATTTTGTTTAATTATTCTGCTTTTAATATTTCGAAAACCAAAGCACATATCGAAAAATTGTATTCCTTTTTTCGTTTACATTTATGAAGTTATAACAATATTCATCATCAAAGTTGAAAATAAATTAAAAATCATTTCAACCCTAAATCTACCCTGCTCTTACATTCCTTATAAAACCGGAGACACTTGGTTTTTTTCTTTTCTTTGCCATTGCTAATATGTTTACTTTCTCTTAAAATTTTTGTTTAAAATTTGTTTTCATACATTCCAAGTGAATAGCCCATATAAAAAATCGTAGAAATCTTTTACTTGTTTTTAGAGCTTAACTAAACGTTTCCAAAAAAAAACCTTTTCAGGGATTAAAGCGGAGAAAGAAATAACAAAGTTCGAGAGTGTTTCTCGAGAGAAAGGAAAATAGACATCCGACGAACTGAGCGAGCTCTGAGATCGATGTATTTTTGTTTTTTCAAACAGTTTTTCAGATAAAACAATTTATTAAATAAACTTAAATCATAAAATAAGAAGTCATAAATATACATGTTGTGATTTATTTTATGTTATTTGAACACATTTTGGAATAATAAACTTTATAATAAAAAAAAATTATGATTGTTTTCAAATAAATGTACAACAAAAATAAAAAATATTTTCAAACAAATATCCCTTATGTGTAATAATAAATAGAATAGGTATTTTTGGTGTAACACAATTGGAAATATATCGGACATGACAGTAGGTATATTGTTTTAGCTTATCTCTGTATAAAAGTTTAAACCATTCGTTTACCTTATGTGCAATTGTGTGGTGAGGTTTGTTATACTAGTCACCCAAGCCTAGTATTCTAGACCTTTGAGCCATATTAATATTACATATATGATATAGGAGAATGCAATGCCTTGGTTTACAGTTTACATTTATAGGGACAGGTGGTATAGAAGTGATGATTTTTGTAATATTTTGCAGTATACAAAAAAATAAAAAATGCTTAGTAGGAAAATAAGCACTGTTTATTGATCATATGGTGATAAAAGTAAACAACAAAATGAAATATTCAACTTTAAATGGATAATGACTAATAAATTATGCTTATATACAAAAATGTGCCAGGTGTGGAATAGTGAAATAAAGTTACAACTTCGCTTGCCATGGAAATTGTCAAATAAAATCATAATAATTTGTACGATCGTCAACATGACCGAATTTTTATTTAAAAAAATTAGTTAATCTACGATTTCACCTGCAAGCAGGTAGCTCGAATGATCTGCAAGATATGGACTAATGTGAACTGAATTTCTCAAAGGTACAAAACCTTACCGTTCATATTAAACATGTGTGAGTCTAAACTAACATTATTTCAAAATGAGTTTGAATGCCATATATAGAATTTATATATACATTTCGACGTAGATAAATGTTTTAGGAGGATTACAGAGAGTCAATATCATTGCAAAATTTTTTAGTAAAATAGTTAGGATTTTATTCATTTAAAAAAATTTTAATACACCATGTTTTCATATCGGACTCAAAAGTATCACATAAAAATAGCTATACAAAAACTCGTAAGGTTAAAACGAAAACGTGGGGCGTATACAGCAGATACTACACTATTTATAGTTACGACTACATATTCCTTTCGTACCTTGATACATTATGAATGTAGCGCTTACTTTTTTTATTTACAAGATATTTTTCTAAAAATTAAAGTTTTAATTTTTAAAGTCAAATACTTGTTTGATTCTTTAAAAAAATTAAATTTTATAAGCTACTTCTAGTTTTTATGTATGAATTAATTGTAGTATTAGTTTAAAAAAGACATACTTATGATTTAGTGATCAACCCAAAACATTACGTTTGGTTTGATCAGGATATTTATAATGACATACCGTTAACTTCCGATTAATTTCAAAAAATCAATTTTTTTGAGTGATAAAACATAAAATTTTGACAAAAAATACTAATTGACAGTTATAAAAATAATATTGAATTTTCTCAAAATTCATGCAAGCTAAATCGATTGAAAAAGTGTTTGTTTCCAAGGTAACTGGCATGTCGGTTTTTGGTGTGGTTTTTTTATGTTTCCCTTTTTTATGGTTTTACCTCCAAATCAGCAAACAAATCAGAAAAAAGCTCTTACTAAAAATTATTTAACAAAATCAATCAATGAAAAATTGTAGAACATTATTAAAATAAATTAAGGTAAAACAATAATAGATACACAAATGTATTATTATCGTTGAATAAATCCCTCAAATTAAATTTAAAATATAAACTAGAATTAGAATAATAAGTTGACACAATGTATTTGGTTACATAACGCACCTACATACATATATGGTATAGAATTGAATGCGTTATGTATGTAAATTCTATCACTATCTAGCATGTGGTAAATATTGTATATTTATTTCATTTTATATTGGATTATAGAATCTGGTTCGTTTCGTTGGTGAATGAGTGAATCAGCAGAAATCATATCATTCTATATTATGTTACATTTTATATCATCTATACATACACTACACGTATGCAGCGTGAACAAAATGTTGTATAAATCAAAACTAAATGTGCCCTGGATGGAATATGCGTCCATTGCCAGAAAACTCAGGTTGTTACCTCAAAGTTCTGGGATGACAGGAGGTAAACTGGAAAGTTACCAAATCATAATACTGTATGATATTTTGTTGTGTTATATATCCAGTTTTTTCAACAACAAAATTTAAATAGGTCTTTTTCAAATAATTTCAAATATAAGTTAATCAGAACTGTCATCAGCCCTAGTAGTTCTGTTGGTTAAAGCGTAACGAATTCCGTTCGCAGTATTCCTAGAGTAACGGGTTCGACCGCCCTCCGTCACAACAGAAATTAATGTAACTAGTGGTGGTCTCAGCCTATGGTGTTCCTCGTGGACAGCCAATATAACCTAACGTAACCTACTCAGAACTGTCTAATTTAATCGAATATCAATTCAATTCAATTCAATTCAATTATTTATTCATCCTTTTTAAACAATAGAAACATTGTACAGAACATGTCATAAAAAAGAGATAGGCAAAAATGAATGGAAGAGGTAGGTATGCTCTGACTGACTTCGTTAGGAACTATCCCGCTATTAACCTCATACAAACCTAATAGAAAATCATTAAAAACTATAGGTAGGATAGCCGGCACCTCATACAAAAGATACCATCCGGGTATCACTCAACAGTGTGATTCGGTTAAGGATTGGGAATGCAAGTAGTACATAGCAGAAGTACATAAAAATTTAAACTGTAAATTACATAAGTGAAATGAGACCAATATAATTTCACTTTCAAGGTACTAATTATTATCAATTCAACTGAGAAGTCAAATATTTTAAGAATAAAAATGCTTATAAATAGAGTACTTATAAAATATATAAATAAACCTATCCATGACATAATTTTCGACGCAAGACTGCCTAAAACGCACTCCGAATCAACGGCGGTTTTTAACAGAAACTTAAGAACATAAGTAACAATTTCTGGCAAATGAGCTATTTTATTAAGTTAATTGAAACGTTTTGACATGATTATTCCCGAATATTATTGAACCAAACTGTATATAAATAGATTGTAGAAGTTGTGGTTAGTGTGCAACCGAATAACGGGATGATTGTTTGATAGGTTGAGAGAAGAGAGGTATGTAGGTTTTATAAAATATACATTGTGCTATCTAGACTCATCTACCTTGCATCTGTATCTGCTACATACATGTACAGTACATAGATACACAATTTTAGGTTACTACTATATAGTATGAATAACTGAATTGAATATTATGATATGATATGCTGAATGGAAATTGTGGTTTTTACATAAACATTTCATATAACAGGAGAATCATGAAAAATTTAACCCAATATTTGACTGATTTCTGGAAACCATCTCGGATCATTAGATGGTATTAATAGAGTCCATAAAAAATGCTTACTTTTAATCGAGATGATTACTAATCTCTATTTTACAATATAACTAAATCTTTTATCGATGCTCTATCTATATATATTATAAATGCGAAAGTAAGCATGTTTGTTTGTAACGCTTTTACGCTTAAACTGGCGAATTGTTTTTAATGAAATTGTACAGCAATATAGCTGATATATCAGAATAACACATGAGATATTATTTATAAAAATATATTAAAAAAAATAAAAAAAATTAATTTAATTTGACATTTGACATTACCATAAATTACAGATTTCTGTAAAAATAGTCAATATAAAATATTTCACGGCCATCTTCTCTGATATACTCAATGAATAATTACTATTATACATTTAAAAAAAAAAAAAAAAAAACCATACATATATTTTGCCTGTATATATTTTACCTATGTAATCCTTACCATTATTTCGAGTGTTATAGAAAGGGGATAAGCGAGAGCAATCTTTATGAATCTTTACTTTTAAACCCAGCGAAGCGGATGGGTATCACTCTAGTTATACCATGTATATGAAATCAAGATATACTGATTTATATCAAGTTTAGTCCCAAGCTTGTAGCGCTTAAATATATTGACACTACGAACGTAATTTAGATATAGGTGTTGATAGAATCATCTAACTAGTTCATTTATGGTTGTCAGTCTATCTGTCTGTCTGTCATCAGGATAAGTCAAAAACGAAAAGGGATATCAAGTTGAAATTTTTTTGGCGTACTTAGGACGTAAAAAGTGAGGTCGAGTTCGTAAATGAGCAACATAGGTCAATTGAATCTTGGGTCCTTGGACCCATCTTGTAAACTGTTAGAGATAGAACAAAAATTTAAATGTAACGTAGTGTGACGTCCGTGTTTAGTATCATCGTAGAGATTACATAAAAATGGTTTATGAAAACTTAATAACGAATGGTGCCTAATACGTATGAGCGCCTCCCATTAACCTTCTCACCGAAACCTTTTTCGATCAGTGAGTTTGTCAAACAAGTCTAAAAAAATACAAGATTTTTGGGACCTACCCTACTTGAATAGTTTTTTGACCTATTATCTTAAATAGAAAATTATAGAATTGTCCGATACGGATCTGTTTGAACACGGTGTATGCACTTACAATATAAAAGAATGACAAAGTGTATATAATATGCATACAATGTATATAAAAACAGACATGTATAAATTGTTTAAATGAAAATCATGAAACAAGATTGCATTTTGTGAGTTTAAAAAAAACTTACAATCTGTAACTGATGCAACCAAACTATTAGTTTTTACCTATTTCTATAAACATTGTAAAGCTTTATCATGTTTGGAATGGCTGCAAAGTAAATAAAAGGCAATGTATTAAGGAGAAATTTTTTGGTAACATAATCCATACACAATTTTAAAATCCAATACGCTTGTTATTATATATTTTCAGTGTAATTTTAAGCTGTATATCCATCAAACAACTTTTCATTCCGGTAGATAATCCACGAACGGTTTGAGAACTAACAACTACGAAAAAATTTTACCTTAAAAAATTTCGTAAAAATGATCCAAAAAGTATAAAAATCAAGTGAATTTAATGATTGGATGCAGAGTTATTAAGATATCACAATATTTAGATCGTTTTTAGTCCGTATTTATAAAACTATTCGACCAGTCATCAAATGCATACGATTTTTTTACTTTTTGGGTTAAAATTATCTTATATACTGAGTTTGATCGAAATTGGAGATAAAAAAAATTTTTCGATTTTTTGTAATTTTTTTAAGGGATACATACCTCTTTGAAAAAATCGAGAAAAGCGAAAAAATTGTTTTGGAACTTAATGAAACTCGTTGGATGGGGTAATTTTGATCCAAAAAGTATAAAAATCAGGTTAATTTAACGATTAGATGCAGAGTTTCTTAGATATCGCAATAATTGGATCGATTTTAGTCCGTATCTCAAAAACTATTAGACCAAGTTTTATCGAAATTGGAGATAAAAATTTTTTTTCGATTTTTTGCAATTTTTTTAATGGTACCCCTTTGAAAGGTACCCCTTTTTAAGTATCCCTTTGAAAAATCGAGAAAAGGAAAAAAAATTTGTTTTGGAATTTGATGAAACTTGGTGGATGGGATAATTTTGATCCAAAATGTATAAAAATCAGGTTAATTTAATGATTGGACCTTTACAAAGTTACAATTTCAGCGAGTATCATGGCCAAAATTTCATTTTCAAAAAAGTTTGAGTTCCCCACCGAAAATTTAAAATCCATAAAATTTTGAACAAAAGGAGAATAAGTGAGGGCTATAAGGTGATAGTCTTTGTTTTAAAAAGAAGAAATTTCGCCGCACAGCGGGCGGGTATCTACTTATCAATCAAATAAATTCGACAATATTGACTTACTGAACCTGCCACATACAAGTTTATCAACATGTTTGGGTGTCGATAGTTGTGTAGTTACACAAAATCTGAATTTAGAAGTGCAATATTTTATTCAAGTCCAACAAATTGAAATCTTTTTTTTTAAATATTAAGTTGGGTCTTTTTTACACGTCTCAAATACTTTGAGAAACGAATATCTTCCGAAATTGTGTTAACCAAAATAAGAAATTTTATAATATTTTTGAAATACAATGATGATATTGTGTGGTTGCAATATTACAAAAAAAAAAAACCATAACAAACCAATATCAAAAGCACCAACTGGCAGGCAGATATATAAAAATATTAAACAAAGGTATCAAACAAGCAGCCACCAAAAATGTATTCTAAGAAGAAAGAAAAAAACATTATAGTGCTAAATAAGCACAAAAATATAAGAAACATATGAAATTTGAAACGGAAATACAAAACATTAAAATGTCAACATATTTTCTAATCAAATCTTTCAATTTCTAATATTAAATTTTATGAAAATTCTTATACTTCCTTATCCGCTTATGTATGTATGTGTATGCTTTGTTCAATTTAAAGGTATTGAAATAGTGATTTAAAAGTTAGATTTTACTCCAGTTCATGGTGGCAGTACTGCTTGTTTTGATCATGGAAATATCTCAAAAAATGTCGTTTTGAGATAATGCATTTTTTTCAAAATTATTAAAAATTTTTTAATACAATTTTTAAACTATCTCATGGGCTTATATGTATGTTTACGGTTTGTTCAATTTTAAGATATTGAAATGGTGATTTAAAAGTTAGATTTCACTACAGTTCGTGGTGGCAGTACTGCTTTGTTTTAATCAATGAGTGTATCTCAAAAATGGTCGTTTAAGATAATGCATTTTTTATTAGCGTGATTAGTTTTCACTGATAAACAGGAGAACATATTTAACATTGTTTTGATCAAAAATATAAGTATCTGTAGATATACCGTTTTTATGAAAATATGGCAAATTGTGTATAGATTGAGTTATATGAAATATATTTGAGTATTAACATGCATTTTATCTCTTTGAATAGAAATTCAAATTTACCTGAGTAAAATCTGGTTCATTTTTTTCCCCAATTTTATCCGGCAAAGCTCATAGTTTTTGCTTGCGTTTGGCAAAAAATGTATCTAAGAATAATAGTTTCGGAAATACTTGCAACAAAATGCAACGAAAGAAAGGAAAGAAAATTTTAAAATATTATCATAGTCATAGTGTCCGACAAATTTACAGCTACGTTTTTTCGGAATAATAACTCGGAAATATAACGTCATCATGCTCATTAGAAAACGCAGCTTTTTCGAAAAAAAAAAACCGTAGAGCAAAGTTTGGTAGACTCTTCAAAAAGAAGCCACTCGCGAAGTTTCAAGTATGTATTGATCATTTAAAAGAACTGTTGTGTCGCAAGCTCTATATCTACCCCACGCGGTATCTTTTTTATCGGTAACCTTTTATTTCAAATCCACCTTAGAATAAATTCTCGTGTAAGCACGTAGATGATAGATAAATAGCACGTAGATAAATTTGTAGGACCTACTTTGTTGAAAAAGACGATTTAAAAGTTTAGGAATTTCTGAAACAATTTTAAATGATGAATAAGGAAGCCCTTCACGAAATTATAAGGATGTATTTATCATTTCAAGAACCCGTGGTGTCCCATGGTCTATGTAGACACTGTACTATTCTGCATTGCTTTTCACAGGAATTGAACTCCACTTCAATTAATTTTTTATCATATGTTAATCATAGTGGTATTAACCTATATGAACAGAAAGGTGCATTCAAATAGTTAACTTTGGATGAATTTAGTATTTTTATTATTTATTTTAATTCATTATATAAATATAAAATCACAATATCATTTAAATTACAACATAAATAATTATGCTAATGTATGTAGATTTGAGTATTGGTAAACCATGCACCAAATTCATCATAATAATTTTAGTCCTGTAAATAAATGCAGGGAATTTTTCAAATTCATAGGCTAAAAATACAACATGCAATTGAACCTAGAGCATATCTTTATAAAACTTTTAATGATATTAAAGTAAAAACGTATTTTTAAAATATTGCAGGTTTAATTTAAGCAGAATCAGCAGTTTTTGTTTTAAATTATCAGCACAATTTTTTTATTTTTACTTTAAAAAAAATGTTTTCACTTTGCATTGATTATAAAAATCTAAAAAAAAAAAAATCAAACCATCGCATTAATTTTATGTGGGTACGTTAAAAAAAATAATGTTTGCTATTTTAAGTAAACCAAATACAAATTATTTAATCAAATTTTTGTAAAAACACATAGTGTGAAATATTCACATAAAATGTAAACAAACCACTATATAAAGAGTGATCCACGATTGATTATTCGTAAATTTATAAACCTGCAAAATAATAGTTGGTTCGATCACAAAAATTACAAAAGTAAAGCTTTCGTTTTTTTGTCGCGAATGCATTGATAATATCATCGATTTTCAGATGTTTAAGAAAGTAAGCCCGAATAATCTTTACTGTCCCATTGAGGCACGTAACCAAGACACTTTACCCCGTGTAGAAGTGTAGAAAACGGTCATTCTGCGTAGCTACTCTGGACTGAAGAGTTACGCTACAAATCATGGCCGCATGTTTCTTTGAGTGAGCTACATTCTGTTTTCTATTTAGCCATCCAGAGTCGGTATTCATTTATAATAGTTGATTCACTATCATTAATGAATTACCGGTACATCTCAACCACTTTTTTCACTGCCTGGATTCGATACTAAAGTACTTGACACCACTTTGGTTCATTGATAACGGAATCTAATATACGGATATGTAAATTGATTTCCGAAAGTAAGTGTTCTTATACTTGATTGAAATTAATGATAAAACAATCTGTACTATGAAACAATGAAAGCTAGTTAGCTTGAAACCAAAAAAAAAAATCAATTCACTTTTAATAAAATATTTTTGAAATAATAAATAAAGTTTTTGTTTTTGTTTCTTTTATTTTTTTTAAATTTTAATAAAAAAATATTTTTAATCGAAAATATTACTAACTCCATAAAAACAATTTTTAGGGTGATTACAAAAAAAAAAAACCGAATATAAAACCACAAAAAATAGGTATTTGTGTGTGTATATGTGAGCATGTTTGGCTTTCAAATTAATTAAAAATATGTTTTTTCGGTGAAAATATTACCCTCTATAACTCTATAAAAATTTCAACCCATATGTGAACTAATTTTTCCATTCTGTTTAAGTGACCATGTATATTTTATATGGAAACTATGAACACACAAAAAAGTTTTTTTGTTTTAAATAAAATTACCTTTTGTGAAAATAAAAATCTGATGTGGGTACCACATAACTTCCATGCCCACTTAATAAAATGACTGACACTTTCTAAAAATTTTCACCAGCGTACCAGGACGTACTGACATCGCTACGTACAAGAAAATGCACATGGGGAAATAGGCAATAACATTTTACAATGGGTGAAACAAAAATTTTTGCGATACACGGACAAACCTCACGATGAGACCAATCAAAAATGGACTCATGGATGCTTTACATGAATATTTCCGTTAAAAACTCGACATATCTTACCGATGTTCCAGCATGGAATTTGCAGTTTCTATGTTAAAGCAATGGTACAATTTTTTTTTCGACAGAATTTAACAAAAAATTAAATTTAAGAATTTAATAATGCTTACTATTAATTCCCAAAGTTTCAGAAATTTTGACCGTTTAAAATGGGAAATAATTATGCCAACGTCCCAATATATAATAATATCATTTCTTCAATATATAATAATATCATAAAAAATAGTTGGAGAGACCGGACATTTTACATGCTTTAAATGGGACATGACCCTCAAAATCGCGAACTTTGTCTTTAAATATCTCGCGATCTAAACGGTCAAAAATTATGAAATTTTAGGAATTCATAAATAAAGCTATTATAAACCCGAGAAAAAAATTTCGGCCAAATCTGTCGAAAAGTGATTTCATGCTGGTACTACCTTAATGAAAACAATAGCTCCATTACTGTTTGTACAGTACAAGGAAGTAGAAATAATGAAAAAACAATTTTTTAACAGTTAAGCTAGCCAACAAAATTATAAAAATGCTGCAGTTGGCTGTTTGCAAGGTGGATTTTATTTTTTAACAGTAAGCAACTATTGGCAGGGAGCAGAGTTGGTGAAGGGGACAGCTAAATCAACTAAAATATAATTAATCGAAATTAATTGGATTATTTAAAACAATAGGAATCTTGTTACAAAGTTTGAAACTGACAAAAAACTGTTCGTTAAGGTAATTATATAAACAAAGATTGTTTCATGTAAAATTAAATAAAATCACACTTCAACTTAAACTATAATCACGAATATCAAAAAACTTTTTTATACTGTTTATTAATAACAATAACAGTATAAAAAAAAGAAAAATAATTACTTTATTATTAGAAAACTTTTTTTAGTTTTTTTAGATAATCTATTTTGATTGTCGACTAAAAATACCACAAACAAAAACTTCACAAAACAATAGAAACTAATTTATAAAGTATTAAATTTTGGGAGATAGAAAAAAATTGAACATAAAATTCTAAGAATAGTCGGTTAGTGTGAAAATCTTCAACAAATAGGATACCTCATTTTAATTTTCCAACCTTAATATTTATTCAATGAGGTAATTAGCGTTTTTTTAGTCAATAAACTGGCCTCTTCAATTTTTAAACGGAAAGCGATGAATTTGAATTCCGTACAGATCGTCGCCCTATTGGTCTATTCTTTAGTTTCTCGACAGATATATTTTTGTCTGTGAGATAGTAAGTATATAAAGACAAAGTCCCGTAACCAGAAGGAAATCAACGAAGGAAATAATGTTTCAAAGTTCAAAATTTTGCTTTCATTATTCACTTAAGTCTTTATTTATCGCTGGGAGTTTGCTATGCCTTATATTAAACATAACGTGAAGGCAAATTTTTGACAATGCATCATCATGTTCTTCGGTCAACTTTATTATTAATCCATTATATACCAGATAAACCTTTACTGGGAAATTTTTTTATTATTTAAATCACATTAATTTTATTATGTTGTTTCTTAGAGAGAACTTTGAAGGTACATTATGATGATATACATGGTAGGTTGTGGTCTTATACCATGGATCACACGATTTTCATCGATATTTGTTAGATATTTAAATTCATAGTGTTGAAAATGTTTATATATAATAGTGCTAATATCTGGATGATTCTTAAAAAGACACAAATTTTATCACTAATAGAAGACCGTTTTAAATGTCTCCACACAAATACCAATTTGAATGTCCCGGTAATGTATTTTATTTCATTAACTACGATATACACCAATAGATGTCAAAAGAGTTATAATTTGCATTGCATTTCATTAACTACGATATACACCAATAGATGTCAGGAAGAGTCATATTTTGCGATGTATGTTTCAGTTTTTCATGAAAAAACGAATAAAACGACGTTTTTTTTAAAATGAAACCTTGTTAGATCGACTTATCGCCCCAAAAAACCCCTACATACTCATTTTCATGAAAATCGTTGGAGTCATTTCCAAGATCGTTGATATATATATATATATATATAGATAGATAGTTTCCATATTTTACTTTTTTTTTCAATTTGTTTCGGAAATGTATGTATTTGTTTGGGTACGGAATGCTGAGAAAGGAAAGTCATTTATTTCTATAAAAACATATAAAAATAATTTGTCATGTTTTGTTGTGAATAACGGTCGTATAGCAGTAACTTGATTCTATTGTATATTTGTTCGTGTGTTGCGTGCAAGCTCTTTTAATAATAATCCAAAAATTGTCTGCCAATTCGCTATTTGTTTATTCTTTTACTTGATGGAGGCTTTTTGAATACGTGTATCTACCAAGAAAAGAATTTCATAAATTCCAATGCCTAAAGTCATGATACATGCCATTTGGATTATACCGCATAAAAAACAAGCGAAACAAAAGAGTATACCAAGACATTATGGAGCTCATTCCGTATCGTAACAAATTTGGAAAATTTTAGCAATAGATGTTTTTTTGTAGTCGGCAATATACAAATTGAAGAAAAAAAGTTGTATGCCTACTTTTTGTACAAACAACTAAAACATAAAAAAAGGCTCAATCGTAAATCTAATGCTGCCAACCACTTTGCAATTAAAACTAGATTATTATTTTTATACTATGTATATGAAATATGCTAAGGTATACAAAGTTTAGTCCCAAGTTTGTAGCACTTAAAATATTCATACTGTGAAGAAAATTTTGGTATAGGTGTTCATAAAATCATCTAGATATTTAGTCCGTTGTCTGACTCTCTGTCTGTCGTCTGCCTGTCCGTCTGTCATCACGATTACTCAAAAACAAAAACAGATATGAAGCTAAAATTATTATAGCGTGCTTAGGACGTAAAAAGTGAGGTCGAGCTCGTAAATGGTCTTATGTCTGTAAGACCCATCTTGCAAACCGTTAGAGATAGAACAAAAGTTTAAATGTAAGAAATGTTCCTTATAAAAAAATAAACAACTTTTGTTTGGAATATTTTTTCGTAAACATCACTGTTTACCCGTGAGAGCGCAAATTTTGCGCAAATCTTATAGTATGTATTATATGGGTATATCAGTTATATGTGCGTGACATGTATGTATGTGTAATGTGACAGAGTAATCAACACTGTCTATACATGGTATTTCAACAATTAACTCAGTCAACTATTTGTTTTCACTAGTATAAACTGTTATTATAATTAAGTACGACTATTTATTTTACCACATATTAATTGTGACTTCTTTCTGGTGAGAAAAAAAAATTCTAGATATGAACTAGAAAAAACAACTATTAAAAGTATATGAACACCAATAACAGTAAGCGTGCTAAAAAAGATATCTAAATAAACATATATATTTATTAAAATTCTACAACTACACAGCATAATACGAAATACAAAAAAACGATTGGATAATAAGAAAATAAAAGGTCACGAATAGATGGAAATATACATAAATTTCAATCAAATTCTATTGAAAATATCTTCAATAAACTTTTTAACACCGGAAATCTCTGTTATTTTTTTTTCATTTCTTTTGTAGTAAAAATGTTATTAAAAATATATATTTAATGAAGTTCGTTGAGTTAAATAAAAACATTGAATACGTATTCTCACTTACCTATTAAACTTTAAATGTAATTCAACCATGGCGTATTTGATGTCGTTTTTACACTTAATTTGCAGATATAGTACAGTAAAACTAGATTAAAAGTGACCTACTAAATAAGGTTTTAGAAGAAAAGCTTATTGAAAAATATAGAATAAGTTGGCTTAGAAGACACTGGGTCTGAAAACTTTGAAAAATGTTTCCGATTTTTTAGTTTAAGTTAGGTTTTAATTCCTTGTGAGGCGTTTCTCTGTCGCTTTATTTATGTGTGGCATTATATGCCACCTATATTAGTGATTGTATAACTGATGAGTTGTACTGACACCAGTAGCTTTTTTTAACTTTAAGGTTGATTTTCTCGAAATAATTGCTTAGTTTGATGAAGATACTGTTCTAATTATTCGAAGATCGTTAGCTATTTCCTTAATTGGGAAAGAATTCGATGGTATTGTGAAAACGGTTGAGCATTAAAAAAATGTTTCTCTTAAAAATGGTGATTTCAAAGTGTATTAATTCCCTGCGTGTGTGTAATAAAACTACAATAATGAGGATGTTGAATTTATTTTATCACTTTAGATGAAGAATTCTCACTTTACGAATAGAAAAGTGAAGTTGGTTTTTGAAAATCTTTAGAAATACACAAAATATGAACGTTTAAAACTCCTTATTAAACAAATAGGAAAATGCGGACTAGTGACGTCATTGCACGGTATCGCCATAATATTACATATAAAACTTTGCTTTTCAAAAAAGAGACAGACAACAATCTTTGAATGTTTTTAACTTCTTCATTTTTTAATCAATTTTAATTTAAGTTTCAAATGTTGTTATGGTATCGAGTATACTTTTACAATTTTTGTGGGTATTGTGTGCAAATTCGACATCAGGAAACTACCCTTTTTTATAAATTTTATTTGTTATTGCCTTGATTTGTTTGCATTTTAAATCGATATTTCGACACTATCTTAACTAATTTAATTAGCTAAATTGATATTGACTTGCAGTATTTCTAACTTTTTATGAATTTCATTACAAAATGAATAAAAATCAAGAAAAAGGATAAAACATAAAAGTATACAAAATGAAATGAATTGAAAAAACTATATAGATTCGTAGCATTAAATACGTTGATATCAAATCTATATTTGATAACCTTATTTATCAAACTGATACTCTTTTACACGAATAAACAGCACAAGGATTCGATCATATAAAAAAGTAATATTTTATGTTTTTATCATCTGGATAGCCTGTTATGCGATATATATTTATAAGGCAACAAAAATTCAGCATAAATGCAGCAATGGATGGTATAGTCGAGTTGTAGTAGTAATCGACTTTATATTTGACATATTCATTACCATTCCGTTTTATATGTAAATGGTAATGGTAAATGTTATTTATAAATTATTATTTCAATGTGTTTTTCATATCTCATGATAATAAATAAAGATTTCTCTGGTTGATTCTTGTGGTTTTGTAACTAAAGAAACATATTACTTCTTGTCTGTACATATTATATCTATAAGATATGTTGTAGTTGGTATATTTATACGTTATGGCTACGTAACGTTTGCTATAATACATCAATTCACTAAAATATACACTTGCATTGTATGTAGAAGGTGTTCCAAGTAAGATTCAGATACCATACATTCAGCATCAGCAAAAGTGAAACTGGAATTTTATATCAAAAGCGGACTAAAATCGCTCCAAATATTGCGATATCTCAGAAACTCTGCTTCAATCATTAAATTAACCTGATTTTTATACTTTTTGGATCAAAATTACCTCAGCCACCGAGTTTAATCAAATTCCGAAACAAAGTATTTTTTTTACGTTTTTCTCGATTTTTTCAAAGGGGTACCCTTAAAAAAATTGCAAAAATCGGAATTTTTTTTACATCCAATTTCAATAAAACTCAGTATATAAAGTAATTTTGACTCAAAAAGTACAAAAATCGGGAGCATTTGCTTACTGGTCGAATAGTTTTTGATATACGGACATAAATCGATCCAAATATTGCGATATCTGAGAAACTCTGAAACCAATCATTAAATTGACCTGATTTTCAAACGTTATGGACCAAAATTACCCCATCCACCGATTTTCATCAAATTCCAAAACAAAATTTCTTTTAAACTTTTGCTCAACTATCTCCTGACAACACTGCGCCATGTATTTTACCTTTGCGTCAACAATTCACATTCTTTGTAAACAATCTGTAAGTAGTTGGTCTAATATTTCATTTATACAATATTATACAGTACCTATGAATAAGGACTATTTATAATGCCAGATAAAACATAATATAATTTAACAAACTCGTCTTCGTTTTAGAAATAATGCATTTCTGTATCGTGAGAAATGAGATTAAACCTACCCACTACAAAAAATAAATTAGGTAGAGTTGTAAGAATAGATAAAGTTACCAACATACATTCGTACATACGTAGATGATCTATTGTTAAATTTCGAACTGATAAATAAGATTAAGGTTGTTGAGGTGCTGCAAAAGAAAAAGAAAACACCATTAAATAAATTTTATTTTCTAACTTAAAACTTTGAAGAGTGTTAATTTACAGTAACTTATTTTCGGCAATCAGACAATCTTTAAATTTCAAATTTAGTTTTGACAATTTCACCAAATTGTAGGTTAATGTAGTTTTTTTTTTACTTTTTTTTCTGTTGTGCGCGTCAACAACATTGATGACTTTAAGCATAACTCAACTTCATTACTTCAATGCCCAAAATAAAATCGAAAAAGTAAAAGAAATGACTTCTGAAATTTTGACATAATTAGGGCTGATATTTTCAATAATGATCGAACAAAATTAGGTTATTTTGATCAAAAATTTGAATGCTATGACCCAAATTTAGTAGGATTACATATTCGGTTTATCAAAATTGGATAAAATTCGGAAGTGATAGAGCAAAATTAAATTTTTTGGATTCTAATGACGTCAAAATGTTCAAAAATTCAATTTTTTTTGATAACTCAGGCAAATTTGATCCGATCTTATTGGAATTTGTTTTGAAACCCACTAATTCTTGGTCATTTTTTTTAACTGTAATGTCAGTTGTTTGCTAGCTTTCACTTATGTGCTCAATTCCGGCACCAGGACTAAATTTTCTTGAAACCTATTAGAGCTAGGTTAATTTTGATCAAAAATTTGAAAAGAATAACCCAAATTTAGTAGGATTACATACTCGATTTATGAAAATTGCATAAAATTAGGATGTGATAGAGAAAAATTATAATTTTTGGATTCTTTTGACGTCATAAAGTTCAAAAATTCAAATTTTTTTATCCTTGGATGATTGACTGAGTTGATGGACCATACGGCATGCTTTTTGCGAATACACAAGACAATAAAATTTTATTTTTTTCTAGAGCTTTATTTTGACAGTCGATATCATCGTGTATCAACGTTTCAAATAATTTCATTGGATACCTAATAATAATTTATATATATATAATGATTGCATTTACTTAACCTAAATAATTATTATTATCTTTTAGTATATTTTATTCATACAATATTTATATTTCATAAAGAAATATAATGTAGGTTAAATGTAGTAAAAACAATATCTAGGTGCAATTTAAATAACATTTGTGTAACTAAAATTTACTGCACTTATTCTTCTTTCTATATTCACTATGCATGCATGTTTAAGTAAATATTAAAATGTACCTTTGGGAGACAATCTTTGTTCTTTGTTCTCTATGTATCAATTTTTAAAATATGTGTATGTAATTAGATTTATTTTGTTTATTTTGTTTTCAACTACTACCGGTAATTCCCAAGATTAACGTGTTAGTGCATAATTTTTTAAAGTGAAAATTAATGCTTGCTATAATTTAATCTGTATGTTTTCAAAAATGCAATTTTGTGATTCAATACAAACTCTAATAATAAGATACAGTCGTTTCGTTGAATATGATCTTTATATTGGGTCAAAATTTTTTTTATTTCAGTCATAATTTGTGATATTGTTTCCAAAATTTAAAAAACAAATATGAGTGAAATTTGGACGAGGAATAGCTATCTAGCATGGCATTTTCTCAAGTATGCATGTATAGATGTAAGACCATGGGAAGGTGTTCCTCCTTTTACTTTGAATATAGTTTAGTCTTAAATAGTTCTTTCAAAATACAAAAAATTAAGATTATTTTTGTTATTGAAGTTCGACAAAGCTCGTTTGTCGATTGATCGCATAGTTTCTTTGATATCGTTTAAAATCAAATACAAAGAGCCATCGTTATGTAATAATCGAAGTCTTATTACCTATGTTTACTGTCTGGTTTTTACTTCTTCTTTCTTTAGTTTAAGATTTCTTGTATAAAAACATTGACGAATTTAAAATGTTTATGGTGGGAGCGCAAATAAATACCAGGTATATAGTCGGTATTAATATGTTACATTACTTAATTGCGTTTCCACCATTTTAATAATTTTAATAAAAAAAGAAATTATAAAACAAGATTTAAATATTATTGGCAGTTGTGAAGACTGCGGACGGAAGTGAAATCTTAAAACTTTGGAATAACAGTGTTGTTATTTTTTTTAATGAAGGTTAATAATAATACTCGGAATGTAAAGGATATCAAGCTTTTTAAGAAAGTAAATATAAATTATTGTATTTTGACATTAAGTGCACAACAGAGATTGTGCTAATTGTTAAAATTTAAAAAAAAATACAGTCACAAAATAATTCATAAATTACAATTTTAAATTGTTTGAAAATAGAAAATAATAATAATTTAAATTTATACTGTTTACTGGATATATAGTACAATTAATAGCCGTTATACTGTTTGTTGGATGTATATAGTACAATCAATAGCGATTTTTACGTAAAATGGCGATTAGAAGGGCTTGAAATCACTTGTCAATGTTGTTGGTATCTCAATGTCACAACAAATGCACGGATCACATATAGTACTATACGTAATCCGATTTTTGGTAAATGAAAAACGATAAAAGTCTTTAGTGTAAAAGTTACTTTTTCTACCACATTTACAAGTTTTCTCAAGAGACTTCATTGCTTTTTTTCCTGTAAAAACAATGTAACATATTTTTTCCGACAAAGCGAGTCATTTAATATACATCATTGTCATACATCTAAAATTAATAGGCACAAGACAGGTTAAATGTTTGATAACATAAAAAAATATCAATCGTGAAAGATAAAATATCTACACCAGTTTTCATGCTAGAAATTTGAGAAAACAAATTTTTCTATTATATTATTAAATATTTCAACTATTTAATAATAAGAAGATTGCTTAAATTTAAACTTAGCTCCAACTTGCGTATGTGACGTATGTTCGCATATTCCATTCAAAATAATGATTATCAATAACCATCGTTATATATAACGTATAAGTAATGATAATATGCATAATGATGGCAGACCAAGCAAAATCATTTCGCGTCACATGATTTTATATCATATTGGACCACTTTTTAGAGTTTAATTTCTCTACTGCATGTACTAATAAGAAAGAGCATTCAATAAATTATTTACTTTAACACCTAGTCTCTATGAAATAGATTTTATACTTGTATTACTCCTATTACTCCATAGATAGATAGACAGACAAAATAAAAGAAAAATTACTCCAGCGGATTACTAAAGTAAATTGCTTTGTAATGTAAGTATAATACGTAATGGTATATTTATTTTATATAATATTCTACTCTATTATTTTTATGTGTGTACAAACTATATTTGAGAAGAAAACGTGAAACAAAAAAAAATTGAATATAAACTATAAAAGTAAAATAAAAAATACTACTTTATATAAATAGTATATTTATTTTTAGTTTATATAAGAGTATATATATTTTTACCTCTATTAGTTGGAAACACGGTTTAACGAACGGGTATATGATCATTTCTCGAAACCACTCCTCCGAGACCACTCGTTGCCTCAAAATGAAATAAATCACTTGTCTCAATTTCTTTAAAAAAATATCTTAAAAAAATATACAGAAAAGTACATTCAGTTTTGTGCATTCTCGCGCAATGGCTTTGCTTGCATAGATCCATGTTCCGGGCTTACACCTGAGATACGATTTAAGGTAAGATGTTCTACTAAGAGTACCAGGCAACTTGTATGTATGTTTTTCATTTTCTAGTAGAGCTCTATTTTGACTGCCGCGAAAACGAAATTTTATAAAATGTGTAAAATATTACGCGCACCTTTGAGTAGTATATAATATACAATTGCATTGAATATTCTTGAACAATAACTGTCCAATTTTTCATGGAACAAATTTTCATGATACCTTAATAACTCTCAGTTTATAAAAAATCTTTATGACATTGGCTGATAAAAATATTGTACTTTGAGAGATAAACAACTTAAACAGTACATCAATTTTTTCACCTAAGATATCATCACTACAATTTCTCATGTCACTATTTCGTTTGTTTCACAAGTGAACGAAAATGAGTTTAAAACAAGTGAAAACAAACAATTGACTCATTTGATTGTTTAAATACCCTATTTAGAAAGTTTTGAATATCAGCGCATTCATTATTTTTTTATAAATTAGAATAAAAATGGGCTAACGAAAATTTTCGAGAAGTGATTTCTAGAATTTTTATTCGTTTTTCGAGGATATTTTACATGATTACTAGTTGCAACTGCTTGCAAATTTTTAAATCCCCAGTTTTGGAGAAAAATGGTCACCAAAATTTTGTGTTCATTTTCGCGCTCACGGATAAACAGTGATGTTTACGAAAAAATGTTTCAAACAAAAGTTTATGTTTATTTTTTATTAAGTAACATATTTTAAGTTTTAATTTTTGTTCTACCTTTAGTAGTTTACAAGATCCATTTGACCACTTTGATCACTTTTAACGTGCAAAGCACGCTATGAAAATTCCAGCTTGATATCTCTTTTCGTTTTTGAGTTACCGTACTCTCAGACGGACAGATAGACAGACAGACAACCGGAAAGGACTCTTTAGGTGATTTTATTAACACCAATACAAAAACTTTGTTCGTAACATCAATATTTTTAAGCGTTACAAACTTGTGACTACACTTATTATACCTTGATATATAATACATATATATGCAGGAATTTGTCGTTGATTTTCTACGGGTTTCTAATATCGTAAATAATAATATTCTACAATGTTTCATAATGTAAATTCCACTTTGTTTAATTAGAAATTCTTATCGCATATCACATACAGCAAATATTACGATTATATTATTTATATCTTGTTTCTATACAAGTAACGCAACAATGTTTAACAAATTTCAGTGAACGAACAAAATTGATGTTTTCAATTAACCATTTATGAATAAAATGTAATTTGTAGTCGTAAACATGTCTCAGGAGTATTTAACAAAATTTGAATGCATTTATACAAATATTTCTAAGAAATTGTAATGCATGTTTCTTAGGAATTCATCATTTTAAAATAATTAGAAGTCGTAGTACATATGAATTTTATAGAGAAAAGAATCGCCAAGAAATTCAAAATCGTTTTTTTTTTTTTTTGATAATATTAAATGAACAATTATCTCTGTATTTAGAAAAAATGGTTAAGTGGTATTAGACCGTGGGACAGAAGTGGTGCTTTGTGTAATGATTAATACATACTTGAAACTTCGTGAGTGGCTTCTTTTTAGCGAGTCTATCAAAACTTCTATTTACGACATTTTGTGCTGCATCAAATGAGCATGATAACAGCATATTAGACTCGCCAACAGGAAGCCACTCACAAAGTTTCAAGTATGTATGAATCCTTAAACAAAATATTATTGCTTTTTCCATTAAATTATTATATTAAAGCAATATTTATTTAATAAAATGTAAAATAATTGGATTATTCTGTTTCAACTTCCACGATAAATATAAAAAAATTCCATGCATAAAAAAATTTATACTAATTTTTGATTTTTTTGTTTCAGGTAAGTTGAGATGAGTTTTTTCCAGTATCAAAAAATATACAATTAGTAAGTAACAATAACAATTTAACACCCTTAATTTAATTTTATGGTACATATGTTCAATGTTTAATTAAAAATTATGACTTGTCTGTGAAAAACTTTCTAAATATGTCTGTTAGAGTTCTATTTGTGGGATTGCTATTTTTATAAAGCTGAATTATGAATGTAATGATTTTTTGATATATTGATTTCTTAATGATTTTAAGTCGTCCTATTAGCTCAGTTGGTTAAGGCGCAACCAGTTCTGTCCGCGGTATGTATAGGGTAGCGGATTAATTAATAGTTGTGATGGCCTGGTGTAGTGCATGGTATATGCATGAAGGAGGTGCACTCTGCATAAAATATAGGAACTGATAAATGAAATTATTAACGGAAAGGTGATAAAACACATATATGGTATTCTAATGGGTTCAATAGCCAAGTGTGTCCTTCGTGGACAGGCAATATTACCTAACCTAACCTAATGGTTTTAATTAGAAATTCTAAATTAGGTGTATTTAATTATATAATACATTTAGCTGTATTATTCAAGAAATAAAAATAAATTTTATGATCCTATTTAATGAAAGAGTGTAAGATTTTATATTTAAACTACAAAACAGAGGTTTTTTTCATTATCTTTATAACAATACGATGTAACTTTTAATGATTCGATGTAACATTCTGGCAGATACGTGTAGGTTCAAAATACAAACATTACATAAAATTTAAAAAAAAAAGGAGCTGGACATACGTTCTTATTAAGTAAAAATATAGTTAATTTTGTAAAGTACATGCTGCAGTATGCATGTATTCGCGAATTTAACGGGTATACCTGTGGGGTTTTAGCATAACGGGACTCGGTAGCTATACTAGCTTTGTAGAATTTAGGTAAACCAACAATATGTATATAAATTTAACAATATTATTTATATTTAACTATGGTCTGATATCAAATAATAATAGTAATAGCATTATATTATTGTTATTATAAAATAACAAACTACTACCATGAAAACGTAGTTATTATTCTTACTTTGATGATTTTATACCAAAAATAAATAGCTTGAAGCTTTTTTATGATTTTAATGAAAAACTGTATGCTGGTTGCATTGTATTTACAGTATTTATGTTTTTTACAAGGTGTGCCTTTTTGAAATAAAATAGGCTCTAGTCATACATTTTTTTGGTTGATTATTCAACATCCATATTTATAAAATAATAGTTTATATAAAATAGTAGGAAAACTATTGCAATTGTAAAAGACTCGGGAAGCAAATATGGACAGCACATTTAGGATGTATATTGAAGTAGGCATCTTTAATATTTTTATTCAATGAAAAAATCAGAGTGTTTAAAGTATGGTTTACATTTGTTTGCTCGTGGCGCTGACATCAAAACGTTAAAATCGAATAGACAGCAAAGCGTATGAAACGCCTCTTTTAATTATTACAGTAGTTGAGTTGCAACTACCGTGTACGCTAATTAACACGTTTGTGCCTGAAGTGCATATACTTATCGCAACTTTTACCAGCAATTATAAGTCATCTAGCTACGAAGCTAGTCGATATAGACAGATAATCGAACGCGATATAGACAGTAAGGACAAGACAATTTCAATGTTAGTTCTTTTAACTTTTTCAATTAATTTACTCGGTATCGCCTCCAGAAATGAGTTTTCCAGTGCTTAAATAAACCGTTGGTTTAAAAATTAAGGAATACTACTATCCTATCATAAATAGATCGTTACTTTTTTAGATATTTCTGATCGAAGGATAAACTAATGTAATCAATGCACCCCGTATGCCATAGTAAAATATTTTAATAATTAACAAGTTGTTTAAACATAACATGTGTATTTTTCTATTTATTTGTTTTTCATTTTATATAAATGTAATTTAAACTCAACAAACTGATATAAATACAATTAATACTCATGTATGTAAAACATGTTATGCCTTGTAAAAAAATGTAGCTAAATATTCATGTAGTTGAAAAAATGGATAATGAGAATAATCTAAATGGCATGGCGTGTTAAATTTTGAGAAAGGATTGCGTTTACCGTTGGATCAAACGTTGGATCAAAATTACCCCACCCACCGAGTTTCATCAATTCCGATTTTTTCAAAGGGGTACTCCTTAAAAAAATTGCAAAAAAACGAAAAATGTTTTATATCTCCAATTTCGATAAAACTCAGAGTATAAGGTAATTTTGATCCAAAAAGTACAAAAATTGGGTGACTGGCTGAATAGTTTTTAAGATACGGACTTAAATCGATCCAAATATTGCGATATCTCAGAAACTCTGCATCCAATCATCAAATTAACCTGATTTTTATACTTTTTTGATCAAAATTACTCCCTCCGCCGAATTTCATCAAAATCCAAAACAAAATTTTTTTTTGTGATTTTCTCGATTTTATCAAAGGGGTACCCCTTAAAAAATTTGTAAACAAATCTAAAAATTTTTATATCTCCAATTTCGACGAAACTCAGTATATAAGGTTATCTTGACCCAAAAAGTACAAAAATAAGGTGAATTTGATGCCTGGCTGAATAGTTTTTGAGATACGGATTAAAATCGATCCAAGCATTGCGATATCTCAGAAACTCTGCATTGTCAATTATTATAGGTGAAATAATTTTTAAAATCGGTTAAGTAGTTAATTCAAAAATACGAATTTTCATAGAAACTATCATCCCTTTTTCAACACCAAAATTCCAGAGTTTTATTTTAATAAACTTACCAATTTGTCCTAAAAAAAATTTCATTCCCTTCAGGGGTTGAGTTTCCAAAAACTCCTGCTAAGTGCACACGTCATTTTAGAATGTTGATACAAAGTATAGATGCTTCTAGATCCAGCGGCATAAGCTGTGTGTTGATCAATCAATCAGTTTCTTCTTTTATATTTAGAGATTATTATTTGAATGATTTCTGTAGTAAAAATAAAATTCGAAAATATGATATTGCTAGAATAAAATATTTTCAAATGCATTGATAAATAGATACACGAAAATTACAAACAAGTGTCTCATATTACAATATTGATAATAATAATCCATATTTAATAAATAATAAATATAAATAGGATAGATAGCTTTATTATAAAACAAAAAACAATTATAGTCATTCATTTTTATCTATTTTTCAATCAAATCCAATTATTTTAACAACTATAATTTCATTAAAAAATTGTTTTAATATGTAGTTAATACACATTTTCAATCACGGTAATATATCTAAATTAAAACATTTATTATAAAGAGCTATTAATTTTAAATTAAAGGGATTATTTTTATGCGAGGTAGTAATCAATACCAAAAAAAAAAATTTTTTTTTTTGGGTCATATCAGCATTGGGCTTTGTTACATTAACGACGGAATTTTCTATTAAAAAATAAATAAATATTTTTTCTAAAATAATATATTTTAAGACTTTGTGAAAAGCAGGTCAAATATGTACTTAACTTCTAGATTTTATGGAACTGAAACAAAGAACAATCTCTATTAAAGTAACTATTAAACGAAACAAAAAAAAAATCAAAATCGGTTCATCCGTTACGGCGCAACGATGCCACAGCTAGAATGATACCCGTCAGTGGCCATCAAGTTGACTAAAATGTATCATGGCAATGATGTCAATGAATCATTGCAAAAAGTAACATATTTTGTTCGATAACCAATCTTTTCTGCTTAAATTAATTACTTGTGTAATAAGATCTCTTATATGATACTTATGTTTTATTTCTAATTCAATTAGCGTTGGAAAACATTTAAAATAATAACTTAAAAAAAAAAAAAAAAAACTTAGTTTTTATGTGCAAATATTCTAAATTAATTTTACAAGTCTCAATGTGATTAACATTTTCACTATAAAATTATAATTTTTATTAATTTAAAATTTATGAATGTAGATGAATAATAAAAATTTTAATTATAAATGTGTATTATTAGTCTGGCCATTAAAAAAGCATTTTGTTGGGGCTGTACCAAAAAACAATGTTCTTTTTTAAACTTAATACCATTTGCACGAACTGATGTTAATATGAACTTTATCATCTAAGGGTTTCACTTCGGAATCTAACGGAGTAAGTTGGTAGAAACTTTTATTATTTTGATAGTATAAATGTTGTCTCAAAAGTCACATATGCTCATGTGTGCATGTCCTTAGATATTCAAGATCAAAGGTCGCACCAAGGGCAAAGATAGTACAACTGTTGTATCAAAAGTCGACTGTAGTCACGTGAGCGCGTGAGAGATATTTATACTCGTTCCCACTTATTTATGCGACTTTTGACCTTGAATATTTGAAGGACGCGCACGCGTGACCATATGTGGCTTTTGATACAACAATTGTATTATCAAAGTAAGCGATTTCTACATAAAATTGGCTTATATCCTTACTTTTCAATGTTCTTAAAAGTATACCTATTATTAAATGGCATGGTCATTTCTCATGTTTATGTTATCGTGATTTAGCACAAAAATTTGTTTTGTAGTTTTTTGATAGGTAATAAAAACATACCAGACATAATTATGAATAACATTGTGACTACTACGATGTTTAACATTGTTTTTATAACTTTTAACATAACCTTTTAATAAATAAAAAACAGATTTTAAAATAAAAACTTTTGGAAAATATATCTACGCATGATTTGTTTCATTTTAACTACATACTGAAATTGACATATGTCTGGTTTTTGAACAGTTAAATCATATTTACTTGAAGTTCAATGTTTGTAAACAGTTATTGAATGCATGGCACTTACATGGCACAAATAAATTTTTATCGTGCAAAAAAATTGTCAGCCGCTGATTATTTCAAATGACTACCTATTAATGTTTTCTGTACAAAAGTCATGTACGAAAGGATATTTCCAAATACCTTCACATTTTTAAGTTTCCAATATAGAAAGTTATTGTAGTGGGTCGAAATTTTTAACATATCTTTACGTTTCATGGATAGCACAAGGCTTAGAGAAATATGTTTAAACGTTTGTTTTTTTCGGTTTACAAGATAGGTCCTGTCCAGACCAAAACCCAGTTGACCTTTGTTGATCGTTTACGAACTCGAACTCATTTTTTATGTCGAAAGCACGCAAAATTTCAGCATAATATCTCTTTTCGTTTTTGAGTTATCGTGGTGAAAGGTAGGTAGACAGACAGACTGCAACTTGGAAATGGAATATTCAGGTAATTTTATGAACACCTATACTAAAATTTTGTTCGTAGCAACGATATTTTTATATTAATAAAACAAAACAATCAGAAAATTATTGTTATAATCTCTATTTTTTTATATGATTAAAATGTTTTAAATTTTTTTTCATTCATCAGAGTAGATTTTTCATTTAAAAATGCGCGGGTGACTCGCCGTGTGATTTTGGTTTTTTTACACCAAGTGTAAGCCGTTCTATGCTTTGACAAAAGTCATTAAATTTTTGATATAAGCTTTTGGTCTAAAGTAAATTAATTTTCAAATTGTTTCATTCGTGAAATTCTCTAACTAGTCAAAGAGTGCTTATACCAATCTGCCTTCAGTGTTAAATTATACTGCAATTTTCGCCTCATGATTACATGAGTAGTGACATCTCTTGTTGCTACTTATAACCACGTTTTTTAGAGTTCAAGTTTTGAACTTGGCGCCTTCCTTAGAGGTAGCGGCCTTTTACTGTAACTATCTTCATAACATTTTTTCGTGCGAACATAACTCACGTGTTTAATGTTACTGTGATAAATTTATAATTAAAAATTTTTTATATTAACTGTGGATAGTAAAATAACTAAGTATAACAGTGTATTTATATATTACTTATATATAAAAATGGGTGGTCACAAGAGAAAACACTCCGACCACGGCAAATATGAAAAATGGGAAAAACGACTTCGAAGAATGAAACGCAAATTGAAAAATATAAGATAGTTTCAGTGCCGATAAAGAAAATTTAGAAGAAACAACTCCTCTGAATCGTTCAATAGATCAAGGCAAGTGCATATCGGAATTATCTATTATTTAATTAAAAATATTGCATGTTATAAGTGGTGCGTAAAATAAACAATATTAAATAATTTTGAGATCCAGTCGGAAAATAATAAATTTAGTTTATTTATATAATATATTCAATCATAATATATTTTATTAAATTATTTTACGTATGTCATGCATTTCCAAGAACCAAGCAAAATAAGTTATTCCTTCTAAAATAATAACACATAGACATAATAAATATGAAATTATAGACGTATTAAATAATTAATCATAGATATACAAAATATTTAGTCATAGACATATGAAATATATAACTATAGACGTTCAAAATATTTTACCATAGATTTACAAAATAATCAAAAAAAAAAAAAAAAAAAAAAAATCATTTAATTTAAATTAGTAACCCCTGATTCTGATATGTCGCCATTATGTATAAAACTGTCAATAAATAAACAATACCGTTGAGGTTATGCGAGACATAACACAATACGGAAATACACACGGCTGAGCTTATACGAGAGATAAGACATAGCCGAAGACATATGGTTGAACTTACACGAGAGGTAAGGCATAACCAAATAAATCATTTAAGTTAAATTAGTAACACCAGATTCTGATATGTCGCCATTATGTATAAAACTGTCAATAAATAAACAATACCGTTGAGGTTATGCGAGACATAACACAATACGGAAATACACACGGCTGAGCTTATACGAGAGATAAGACATAGCCGAAGACATATGGTTGAACTTACACGAGAGGTAAGGCATAACCAAATAAATCATTTAAGTTAAATTAGTAACACCAGATTCTGATATGTCGCCATTATGTATAAAACTGTCAATAAATAAACAATACCGTTGAGGTTATGCGAGACATAACACAATACGGAAATACACACGGCTGAGCTTATACGAGAGATAAGACATAGCCGAAAACATATGGTTGAACTTACACGAGAGGTAAGGCATAACCAAATAAATTATTTCCTTCTCTTCTCACAAAGATGGTACAAGGCCAGACAGACGACATATTAGAAATCGTAGATCTAGAATCTAATCAAGAGGCATTGTCGACAAATAACGAATTAGACCCAGAAATATTAAAAATTATCGGGGAAACACCGTCAGCAGAACCGCAAGAATTAAAGTTATCCAAGCATATTTCAACTCGGTAGAAAGCTTGGTTGAAAACAGGACGAACAAAAGAGATAAAAGAATTTCTTCTCCGAAAATACCCAAAAGAGGAAATTGGTTTTAAAATAATGCTATTACAATTGTGGGATACATCACAAATTTTAATTGACTTGTATCGGGGACAAACTGTAGCTAGAAAAGCTTGTATTCCTTGGGTCCAAAATCACGAAATCAAGACAATTCAAGCCAACAAGAATTCGTCGACACTAACTGAGGAATCTGAGGTAAAAATCGCAGGGAGATTAAGCTCGTTCCTCAATAGATGGGCTACAATAACATCAGACCCTTTTATATTGCAATGCGTTAAGGGCTATAAAATACCTTTTATAACGAAACCATATTATCGGAACCATCACCGGAGCGTAAATGGACAAAACCTGAAACTCTTGCATTAAAGTTAGAGATTCAAAGGTTATTAAATCTAGGTGCAATCAAAAAAAAAAAAAAAAAGTCCCAGTTGAGGATCAATTTATTTCACCCTTCTTTATAGTTCCAAAATCTGATGGATTCAACAAGTTTATACTAAACCTTAAAAATATCAATCAATACATTGCTATAGACCATTTTAAAATGGAAGACATGAGAACCGTCTGTAAGTTAATAGCACCAAGAATTTGTATGGGAACTATTGATCTTAAGGACGCCTATTTTTTGATTCAGGGCATAAGTCATGTAGAAAATATTTATTTATCAGGGTGTGGTTTATGAATTTGAGTGCTTAGCGTTTGGCATTGCCAACGCGCCCTTTGTATTTACCAAAATGTTAAAACCAGTTATTAATATTCTTAGAGAGAAAGGGTTTTTATCCGTAGTATATCTTGATGATTTCCTCTGCGTAGCCTTATATGACAATTCTTGCATAAAGAAATTAAGAGCAATAACAGAATTACTAACTTCTCTTGGGTTCATTATCAATTGGGATAAAAGTAATTTAAAACCTAGCACATGATTGATTTGGGGTTCTATGTTGACACAGAAAAATTCTGTTTGGAGCTAAGCGATAAAAAACGAGAGCTTATCTTAAACCAAATAAATACCTTGATGACGAAATGATCTTGTAAAATAAGATTATTTGCTCAAATAATCGTTTCATTGATAGCTGCATGTCCAACAGTTGAATACGGTATTTTGCATTGTAAGCTATTAGAAAAAGCTAAACCAGAAGCTCTTGCGCATAACAAAGAAGATTTCGATAAAAGTATGAAGCTACCAAATTATATCTTAGATGATTAAGATGGTGGAAGGAAAATAAACCCAAAACGTCACGAAAGATTAGAATGGCTATTTATAAAAAAGAAATTTTCTCAGACGCTTCGCTAACCGGATGGGGAGCATATTGTGATGGCAAGCAAGCTCATGGTTGGTGGAAATCAGAAGAAAAAGGGTTACATATTAATAACCTGGAACTTCGAGCTACCTTCCTAGCATTAAAATGTTTCGCAGCTGATCTCTTCCATTGCGAAATTTTGATCAGAGTTGATAATTCAACAGCAAAAGCATATATAAATAAAATGGGTGGATCACAATACCTACACTTACACTTACTTGCCAAAGAAATTTAGGAGTGGTGCGAAGAGCGCAAAATTTGGCTTTATGCCTCTTATACTGCATCAAAAGACAATAAAGAAGCAGATAAACAATCTCGCATAAAAAATATAGACATGGAATGGAGTTTGGCAGATTACTCATGTAAACAAATCATAAAACAATTAGAACAAATCATATTTCAATTGATTTATTTGCGTCACGAGTAAAATCTAAATGTAAAAAATATTGCGCCTTCAAGCGTGATCCAGATGCTATTGCTATAGATGTTTTTACAATTAACTGGGAAAGTCATTATTTTTATGCCTTTCAACTTTTTGCCTTAATAACACGAGTACTTCAAAAAATAATCAACGACAAGGCTTCAGGTGTTATTGTAATATTCAAACCTAATAAATATCTTTTAACTTCTCCGCTTAGCAATCATCACCATCATCCAATGGCCCAAACACTTATCCTGGCGGCCGCCAGGTTATCAGGGAAGCGTTCTTGAGAAAAAACCTACCAGAACCAGTAATAGATATTTTAACAGCGTCCCTAGCGGACTCAACATTAAAGCAATGCAATAGCGCATTAAAAAATTGATGGATATTTTCTATAGGAAACGGGCGTGATTCTTTCAATATTGATCCAAACGCAGTTCTGGAATTTTTATCACAAAAATTTAAAAATGGTGCAACATATGGGACGCTGAACACTGCAAGATCTGCTTTTTCGATAATATCAACAAAAATATTGTTTATGATCCATACATTTAGCGTTTTTTCAAAGGAATTTTCAAACTTAGACCCATAAAGCCAAAATATGATTCAACCTGGGACACAGAACCAGTTCTAAGTAAAACAGCCAATTTGTACCCGTTAACCCAATTATCTTTACAGCAATTAACGGTAAAATTGATAATCCTGCTGGCTTTAGGAACAGGACATAGAATGCAAACCTTTGCCTTAATCTCAATAGACAATATCCCACAATACGAAGACAGCGTTCGAATAAAATTCCAGCTATCATAAAAACTTCTAGATCAGGAGCTTTGCAACCGATTTTACATATCCCGTTCTTCGCGGATAAACCAGAACTCTGCGTGGCGAGCACGCTACTCAGATCCCTTGTCACAAAATTTATAAGAGCCGATGAAAAAAGACTATTCATATCTATTCGTTACACAATGCTGGTTCATCTCAAACATTAAGTCGTTGCACAAAGGCTTATTTAACAGAGTGTGGAGTACATGAAAAATTGTATGCCAATAGTAATCGACATGCATCCACATCAAAAGCAGAAATCTAGATCTCATACGAAAAACAGCAGGATAATCCGAGAGATCGCAGGAGTTTGCCAGATTTTACGAAATACCAATAACAAGTCGATTTAATCACTTTGCGGAAGCAGTTCTTCTTAACTCTTCCAATGAAAACATATCGAAATAGTCACTTATTTAATAATTATAAAAACAGATTGACAATTAGAGTAAATTGAAAAAAAAAAAAAAAAAAAAAAAAAAAAAAAAAAATTGTTCTCAGGCTCTGAACATCTACTCATGTAATCATGAGGCGAAAATTGCAGTATAATTAAACGATCAAACGAACTTACCTGTACGTGAAGTTCGATCGTAATTATACGATATTTTCGCCGAAATGATTACAGTCCCACCCATACACTAAATCCCTAGGAAATTCTTAAAGAATATCCTTTCCCATAATTTTCTCGAACAATTTTTTAGGCTTTGAAAGTTATGAAGATAGTTACAGTAAAAGGCCGCTACCTCTAAGGAAGGCGCCAAGTTCAAAACTTGAACTCTAAAAAACGTGGTTATAAGTAGCAACAAGAGATGTCACTACTCATGTAATCATTTCGGCGAAAATATCGTATAATTACGATCGAACTTCACGTACAGGTAAGTTCGTTTGATCGTTTAATTATAAAGGACGGTGACATCCCAAAAAACCGAATTAAAAATGTAACCATAATATTTACTCGCACACCTCAATGTTTTTCTGTATTGCGTAGACTGACTACATATCATAATATGTAGTCATTCAATCACATAATATATTTTCTATAGGTAAAAAATGCTTTGATAATTTAATAATAGCTCTAGAAAAAAATTTTAATGAAATTTTATACATTTTATTTTTAATTAAAAAAATTATCATTCAAAATTCAACATATATCGAGTGTCACAAAACTAACGGCACAGTGCAACCATTTTCCAGAAAAGCACCTTTTTTTTTAATGTTTAAAGAAAAGTTTACGGGATCAATTTTGCAAAATCTTTTATTTATTAATATATTATTTTTGTCATTTGAATTTAAAAAACTTGTATTCTAAAGTTTTACCACGTTAGAGTAATTATGACACATGGAAAACACTGATTTTCTCACCAGTAAAAAATTTGTGTGAAATGACTTATAAAACCGTTAATTAAATTACAGGTGTTCGAAGAGCTATCGCCAATCTAGAAAATAACATCGTTTTGACATAATCTCTCGATTAAAAATACTAAAAGTTATTTCTATTTCGCCGCACTTCCAAGATTTGAATAAAAAGCTATCAATGAGTTCTAAATTTAGGTTTGTACTAAATATTCATGTGATAGAAGGACCAAATTTCCTTGCAGCTCCTATAAAATTTAATATAAAAGCTACGTACTTAGAAATAAGGATAATTAATAACACAATACTTTATACATTTGAAAATTTTATAATAAATACAAATTCTTCGAATAATGTATAATTATAAATACATTAGCTTATGCATTAGGTGTTGAAAAAGACATTAAATATTTTACATAAACACGCGTTGGTAGCAATAAAGATAGCCCTGCTTTTTTGCTATTACTTTAATTGAATAACAAATAAAATTAATTTATAGTTCTTAAACATTGCTCATAGTCATTTACAATAGTTCCACAAAATTACATCAGTAAAGACCTGGTAGTGATAGACTATGAGCCCTTAATGTATATGATTTCTTTTGTTTTCTATTTGGAGGATCAATATCGATAAGTTTGGAAACGAAGAAAAATGGCTCGATCTAATCATGGCACATGTGCCGCAGTTATTGACGTACACTTTTTCAATTTTCGAAGTTTTTTGACTATCGTATATAACCTGAAGTATAGAAAGAAGGCCATTGACAAAATATGACAGGGAGCTTGCAAATGTCAAAATGATTGAAAGTTTTTATCAAAAAATAACACTACATTTTACAATCCCTTCGAAAAGTGATAAGTTATGCCATTGGTTTTTAGGTTTTGTGTTGCTAATAACTTGTGTTGTTGTAACACAAAAATCAAAAGAAAAAGTAAATTTTCTTTAATTCCAAAACTACCAATATCAATCGGAAATTCTCTAATTGGTAGACAAAAAGAATCTTGGAAATATTGCTTCAACAAGGGCCTACGGTTTCTTATTCAGAAACACAAAATCAATTAATAAAAAAAAAACGTGTCACGGTCGGTATACGTGCATAGCAAGAATTTTTGTAAATAAAAGACAGAAAAATTATTTAGCTGATGCATTACAGTAAAATTGAAACAAATCCACTGCATCTAAATAGGATTGTATTTTCGTTAGCCTTTTTGGTCTTACATTTTCATGGCATAATTTTAATTAATTGGTTTCAATTTAGAAATATAATATCTGATTTCAGAACAAAAATTTTTAACTTCATGTATGTTTTAATTAAGATTAATTAATAGTGTAGCAACCACCATCTAATTTATAAATAAAAAACATTAATAATTAAAATGAATGCATACATTTTATAATAATATTTATTAAATAAATGGCTAGAACCGTGAATAGCATTTAACAACCCTTTTAAATACTTTCTTTATAGAAGACAATACATATTTTCTATGTATTATTATTTGTTGCTTTTATTATAAATTATAAATATGATTCTTACAATTTCAGTACTGGGAACTTGTAAAAAATTGAATGTATTGCAATCTTTAGATATACGATCTTACTGGTAAATTTATTCTAATTTGTGGCAAGAATTGTTACACTAGTAATAGTACTTTTATTACTTCGGATACAGACTACCCTATTGTTTATCATTAACTAGCAGATACTCGTCCGCTTTGCTGGGCAATTTATATTCCCATTTGTTCACAATTTTATGGATTTTAATTTTTCTAAGTTTGAAGTTTTGCCCATGATACTCGCTGATTACTCCATGATTTTTTCCAAAGGGTACCACTTTAAAAAATTATTTTATTGTTTTAAAGTTATAAAACAATGATAACTCCACCGATTTGAAACCACTCGACCGAATGTTAAGATCTCCAAATTGGTGTTATGCCTTGTCCTGACTATTGAAATGTAAAGATATGCTGAAAATTTTGATTTCGCAAATCGGACCCATTACAATAACTTCCTATACTGGGAAGTTAATAATAAAGTATATCACTAGTAGTGTTTGTTAAAGGTATGCACTATGTGGAAGGGGGTTTGGTTAATTGTTTTTATGCAAAATAAAATATTAAATATGTAATAATAACAGATTAAAAAAACCTTCCTTTTGTACAAGATGTCACTTTTGTAAAAGTGCATTGAAAATTGCCCAAAATGCATAGAATGTTCAAAAACTACTCAAGGCTGTAAAACGAATCAGAAACCTATGAAATGAAATATTTACGGATATCTTTCACAATCAATGGGATTTATTAGCCACGAGTGTTTGAACATAAGTTTTACAAAGCAATTAAAATATTTTTTTAATACTTTTTAATCACGATTTTCTTGATAGATACGAAGAAAATACAAAGAGAAAGTTTTGATAGTAAAATGATTGATTTATTAAATTTTTCGCTTTGAAATTTTGCTATATATATCTTACTAGATTGATACCCGCCCGCTTCACTGGGCTTGAAAGTAAAAATCACCGCTTTACAGCCTCCACCCTCTCTTGATATATACAGATTTCAATTTTTTAAAATGTAAAATAGTCATAATTCATTGAGTATATCAGAATAGTTGGCCAGGATTTGTTTGACATTTACTCTTTAAAATTTTTACAAAATTATTTACTTTATGGTTCTAAATGAATGAAGATTTCTGTAAAAATTTAAAATAGGAAATGTCAGATTAAATTTATTTATTTATTTTTTTTAAATATCTATATCTTTATAATTTATTGCTCTTGTTTCATTCTGATGTATGGGCTATATTTATGTACAGTTTTATTAAAAACCATTCGCTAGTTTTGGCGTGAAATAACAAACAAACAAACAAAGAAACAAACATCCTTACTTTCACATTTATAATCTATAGGGATGAGATATGTACCAAAATATGAATTTTTAGGATAAAGCAAATTTTTCTGAGAGGAAGACACTCCTGATTCGACGGATTTTTATGATTTTATACAGTATAAACTTTCTCCGAAAATTCTATAAAAAGATCTCCTGTCTAAAATAAGTGAGAGGTAATTTCAGCGAAATGACTTGACGATAGATATTTTATGCGTAATAATATTGTGATAACATCCTGTATAAATAAACAATGGCAAAAAATATACTTCCGTATCGTATTTTTTCCATGTACTGCAAACATATTCATTTTGTGTGAAGAATGAAATTGATGAGTTTATGGGTGGAATGACAAAGGAGTTAACTACTACCCAGAACTGCATTTAATATTAATAATAATATGTTTATCTTTCAATGTTTTTATAATAATTTTATACTCATAGTTATGTGATATTACCATTTATACATCACTCCAACATACCATAAAATAAAGTTCGAAAACTAAAACATCGACAATTACAGAATCGCACTCTTAAAAGTATGAAAACAAGAAAATATTATCATCTGAAATTGTTTTGATAAGAAAAATCGTAATTACAGTCGGAGGACCTTTTTTCGGTTCTGTGGAAAACTGTTTAATCTTAGAGATCCCCAATTTTACTAATCGTAACAATTTCAGATTAAAATATTTTCTTGTTTTCATACTTTTCAGAGCGCATTTCTGTAATTGTCGGGATTTTAGTTTTTGAACTATATTTTATTTAAACCATTTTGGGGCTATAGTTTCTTGAGAAAGTATTACAACATGTATATATTTGAAAAGTGCTATCATAGCTTTATGTTTTCTAGAGGGCGTTATATTTATTTTAATGAGACATCTTATAGCCTATAACCAGCGGGCGATCAAGACGCATCTAACGATACCTCATTTGTCAAATTATGATAAGTAGTTAAGAAGCTAGGTCTGAATAGATGAACATGCATACATACTTATCAGTCAAACACAGAAGCCTCGCCATAAGTATAGTCGGGGTAATTTAGAGTAAGCACGTTCATATTAGTGCAGTAGGAACAGCTGACCCAGAGAATGTTCTTTTCTTAGCTTTTGTAAGTTACTATTAAGGAGTCAGATTACTGTTCTCCAAAAAAACAAATAATTTTTGAACAAATTTTTCCTAGCCTCAAATTTTAGCCCCTTATTTTACTGATTCTTAATGCTTAAAATTGTGCGAATGATTTGTTTTTTTATGAAACATAAGAATCTTGATAGTAATAAAACATAAAAAAGTTTTTGCTAGAGCTTTTCGTAGGAAACTTTTAAATCTGAAAATACCTGAAATCAAGTACTAAAATTGAGGTAATGGAAAGAATGTTTCAAGCACTAGTTCCATTGTTGTGGACAAAGAACGAGAGATCGGCAAAAATATAGGTTTTAATTTATTTCTCGATAAATTTGCTTGGATATTAAAAGTAATTATTGACAATTTTTATTAACATGGCAAAGAAACAACCCAATACTTATTGCTGGAAAACGTAATTACGCGATGGGTGTCATTTCAAGTCGCATAAAATATATGACTAGGGCATTGTCTGTCATCTATGTTATTTGTTAAACAACTGACAATTATTAATAACCCGAGGTTAGTTCGCATATAACGGATAAAAAACAAACAGAAAAAAAACACAGAAAATGAGACGCAGCCACAATGTATTTATATATACTACGAAATGAAAGTAACACGACCACTCTGGTACTCTGGTGGTGATGTTTTGTAGGTTAGGATAGTAGTTGTTACAACATGGACTGAGGTGAAGTGAGTTTTACACATTGCTGTTATAAAGTAATTATTCTTTCACAGAAATAAGAGTAATGACTGTAATATCGTATACCCCTTCCTTGCTTGCAACGTTATCCTGATGGTGTTGGTTTGGTAGGTATTTCTACTTGTGTGCCCCACTAGAGCATACAAGCCAAGCAATGAGCACAACCAACAATCATAAATCACACAAAGTGTGGTGCGCCTTCTCAACCATGCAAAAATACATTCTAGGGAATTCTCCCATGTTATGGTGTAACACAGAGAGTACTGTTTAGGTTTTTTTTTTTTAACTTTTTTATGTTGGTAATAGTAGAACATTATCCATCCCATACCATCGTTTTTTTACTTCTTTAAAAAAGTGTAATCTCATACGATTTTATAAAATAATTATTTCATTCAACAAAACCAAATCCAGATTTGTTTGAACCGTTGGCATTGGTGGCAGAAACAAAACGAAACTGTGATATATGATAATGAATTGAGAGTAACAAATCAAAGAAAATGATGGTTAATTACATTGAAAAATTTTCCCAAAAACCTGATTTTACACTGGGCGGTTAAAATTTTTTTGCCTTCAACAAATTCACAAATAAAGTATAGGACTTTTGCAATATTTAGCTTTGAGTTGTTGATAATATTTTAGGTGCCTTTGAATCGAAAAGGATAAAAATGGTTTCCAAAAAATTTGTATCGAAACAACTCCTTCGTAAATTTTTAGGGAAGATGTTTGAAATCTACATATTTTAAATTTTTTTTATTTTATTCACATTAAGATTTTGAGCTTTTTATTTAGCAGATTTAACACATTCATTTAACTATAAATTTTATTTTCGTTCTGAGCTGATTTCTAATTAAATCAGTTTGAAACTGGCAAAATAACATGATGCAATATAGTCCTCTGATTGGAAAAATTAATTTTCAAAATTTAAATTAATTTAATTAATTGTTAAGCTACCACGTTAATTTTCAATACAGTTTCACTAAACACTGTATCTCTATGTGGGATGCGATAAAAGATACAGATTTCGGGACTCTCCTACACAATTTGGGACTGCTGGCCACTTTATCTGTTCCACCAGGCCGCATAGTCCTAATAACCGCTTTTACCAATATTGATCGTAAATTGTTAGCGAATAAAATTTATCTGATTTTTACTTTGCTGATGAAATTAAAATTAGGTAGACATCTAATTAATCCTTATTCGAATTTAAAGTTTTTACTGACGCCACTGTACTACGTACATTTTATTAATAACTTTATTCAACAAACCAAACTAAGATTTAATAATAAATAATATTTCAAAAAAAATAAAAAAAAGTATTACAGTAAAGGAGAAAAATATCTCATTCGTAACCCCTCACACACAATTTAAGAATATTAACAAATTATATTTTCTGGTACACCGCTTACAATAGCATTAAAGCAATTATATAATATGAACCACGTAGTTTTAACTTCATATTTAATAAATTAAAGAAACGGTATAAATGATTCGACAAAAGCTTTAATGCTTATTTTAAAACATTCTATCTATAAAAGTCATTTTTGAATATGGTTTTTTAATTCAAATGCTTCTATTTGTACTTTTCTAAACATTTTTTGTTTCATTAATTGAATTTCACATGCATTGAATTTCAAATCACACAAATTCTTCCCAAAATTTTACTTTTTTTATGTTTGCTCAAAGATTTCCTGAAACTATTTAAATGGGGTTGGAATGAAATTGGAATCAATCACATGACTTATTCGAAAATAACTACAAAATTGCTTTTATCTGTTTTAGATTCCAGAATCACCCTAGATAAATATTTTAAGTTAATTAATAATTTTTTTTAAATAAATTTATACATAATATATTACGTTTTCGGAAATTTTTCTTATAAAGAGTTACAACCTTCTATCTTTAAACGTTTTGAAAGAACTAGAAACTAAAATGTTTGCTCTAAGATCGTCCTATTGATCTCATTAATACCATCGGATAGAATTGTCATGAAACTAGAATCAGTAAACTCACCGCTGAGTAGCTAACTACAAATTTGCATCTTTGTATCCTTAATAGTTTTGGGAAACCACCCTGGACAAATTTTCCAAATTTAAACCAAGATTATTTGATGAATTATCCCGAAAAGTACATAATTTAGGAGAATGAAACTTTGGATAGTACTTTCAATAGTACTAATTTGCATCCATATCGGCCTCATTTCATTTAGAAATCTGTTCACAAAAATTGGATATTGCGCTAGATAGAATTTTTTTCCCATTGTCGAATTTTACGTGCATTTAAATATAAAATCTGAAATTTTAAGTGGTATTATAATTTTTCTCCAAGATTGATTACATTACCTTCTATTTTATCTTTTTTTTTTCGTTAAAAATGAAAATAATAGCAACAACCGAAAAATATATTTCACAACAGTTAGATTTATGTTAAGAATATTTGTATGGATGTGTTAATGATTTGATGTTTTTCTTCTTTTTTTTTTTTAATTTTTAAATTTATTATTTTAAGAATATTATGTATGCGTGTACAGAAAGTTAATTGAAGGGAATGAATAATTTATTTTAATTATTCTAAAATTTTATTTCTGGATTTAATTATTATTAAAATAAATAATTTATATTTTAAGGGTTTGGTTTTAAACGTAAAAGCTTTTAAACGATATGGACTAAATAAGTATCTACTACATTTATAATTTTTTTTTTCCACAAATTAATTACACTTGAACAAATTTTCATAAAATTTTATATAGACAGGCTATAAACAGATTTGACTTGAAACGTTTTTTACGTTAAGCGCTGATTGAACTTAATTTTCGTCTTGTTTCGATTTTTGTTATGGATAACCAATAGAAACATTATTTGAATGTTACTAATTCAATGATACTAATTCGCCTATGTTAGATTTTTTTACTTTATGACGTCATCAGAATCCGAAAAATTTATTTTTGCTCTATCACATCCAAATTTTATCCAATTTTGATAAACCAAATATGTAAAACTACTAAACTTGGGTAATCCTTTTTATATTTGTGATCAAAATTAACCTATCTCTAATTGGTTTCAAGAATGTGGAGTCCTTGTCCCAGAATTAAGCACACAAGTGATAGCTAGCGAAAAATTGACATCACAACTGAAAAGAATGGCCCAAAATTAGTGAGTTTCACAAAAAATTCCAATAAGATCGGATCAAATTTGCCTGTGTTATAAAAAAAAAAACTATTTTTTTAACTCTATTACGTCATCAAAAATCCAAAAAATTTAATTTTGCTCTATCTCATCCAACTTTATCCAATTTTGGTAAACCAAGTATGTAATCCTACTAAATTTGGGTCATACTTTTCAAATTTTTGATAAAAATTAACCTAGCTCTAATTGGTTTCAAGAATGTGGAGTGCTTGCCCCAGAATTAAGCACATAAATAGTAGATAGCGAAAAACAGACATCACAGCTGATTAAAATGACCCAAAATTAGTGGGTTTCAAAAGAAATTCTAATAAAATCGGATAAAATTTGCTTGTATTATTAAAAAAATCGAATTTTCGAAAATCGTATAAAATATACGTTTTGTTTTACGCCCCTATTTCTTATATGCCGGTGGCGTCTGCCTCCTTTTCCGCGACCTAGTAACGGACCCTCCCATATTCTTTGAAATTCATTTTATATTCCTCTGTGTGATCAAATTTCCAATATCAATATTTGTTTGAACGATTTTTTATAAACTTGTTGGCCAAATTTCAAATCAAAAATTTCTGTACTTTAACATGTGTTTTACAAATGTTAATGAAATTACAGTATTGACAGAAATGTAAATTGAAAAATGAAAATAATATGCTAGATTATTTATTATAATTATAGAATATAAAAAAATTCAGGAGTAGACTTAAATAAAAATATAAATACAACAAAAAATACAAAAAAGGATCATTCCTGGTATTGTATCATTATATATGAATGATAAGAGGAAAATAAAATTTTTACATTATCGTCATCTTGAAAACACACAATATGGAATTGTGTAAACAGAGTTTGTAAAATATCAAAGCAAGTTTCACAATAGCTCGTGGAAGAGTGTCATGTTACTGACGAGGACACAAATACTTCCTTAGATTAAGAACGGTTGTATAATGCATACTTTATGCACTTAAATCGCAATTCGGAAGATCATGACCTTTGCATAACGAAAACTAGACAAACTTTTTCATTTAGTTTCTTCTAGAAAATTGGTGCTTCTGATAAGAAATTTTCCGTCGAAAAACTTTGCTGTCTTTGGACAATATATTCATCGTCTGAACAATATATTGTTCAAAAATCAATCTTGGTTGAGTTCTTTACAACATAATCAAAAATTCCAAGAATGTTTAGTTATTCATGATAGTAAACTGAAGATTCCCCAAAAAGCAGTATTTAAAAAATTCTTGATAGGATCAAGCTCATGTCTCCTTCTTTATTGTGAGAATTCCTTGTACTTATTTTATACTGTAAAAAAGATGTTTGTTTACTATTTTATATTGCATGAATATTCATAGGGCACAATGGGTAAATCTTTCATTTATTTTATTTATGAAAATACTCTTTTAAATTACACTGAGAAAAATATTTACGATAATTTGGCAACAAACTATTTATAACTCTCATAGAAATGTGTAGAAATTTAATGTTTCCATAGCAAACATTCGATACTGCTCTTCTCTACAGTGAACTATAACGTTTGCGTGCTGAAGAAAGCACCCTTGAGCACAATTGACGTGGGTGATTCTATGCACAAGGTACATGATTTTGTACCACGGCACACACATCATGTACCATAGATCATACGATATATCTTTATGAAATATTTAAACTATCCAACTCAATATATGTATATAAAATTTAACGATTGTCATTTTCGACATGGGGTAAGATCGATGAACGAATAGGAATTTTTCAAAATTCCATCATCAATACAAAAGCAATTGCTCTATTTTCTTCGGCAATTCGCTAAAAATAATATACTGTTTGAAAATTAAAAATTTTTTTCTACAGTGTATCTAGAGCTTGTTACAGTGCTATACTAGATCTAACACCACTCATATAGCGTCATAATTGAATGTAGTGTGCATTATATGTGCCCTATCTATTACAATATGGGTGTGTTCATGTAATGACCCTATTTCTAACAAGTATCAGGAGTTTTATGCCATAAGACAGTAACATTTTTTATAGTACAGTCTTCAAGATAAATGTAATTTTAATTAATGAAATATAATTAACTAATTACAATATAACAATGAGGTTCAAATTACTCAAATCAAATTCAGCACACGCAGGTATACCAAAAAGTTTTTATATTTATTTTTTACGAATTTACGAAGTCTTTTTTTGAAGGGCGTGATTGTTTTCTGGTTAACCGTCAAGGTGACTAAGTGATTGTTGTAGTTAATTGAGTAGGAGATAAAGGATGGTCCAATTTTAGTTTCGTTACTTGAATTGGGTATATATCCTAAATCACTCACAGATTAGTCAAGTAAAAAAGCGTGACTAAGGGAATGCACAGGTGAAGATTCTCACAGTGAATCTGCCATATTGTTTACATGAAATATTGTTTATTGACAAAAGGCTATGTACTCTACATTTATTTGATTGGCGTAAGATCATTCTATGATTGGCCTGAAAATTTATAATTTTATTTAAGAACGCTCTTAAATATTTATTGGTGGAAAAAAAATTTATAAAGAAAAGCGGTTTTTAAATAAGAATGGCCAAAGTTGTCCTCAATACACATATAGAATAGTCGCAGTAACAAACGAATTTTAAGGCCAAAAGAACGAATAAACCAACTATATATATACATAATATTTATCCTCAAACCTAATAAACCGTGTCCAGGGACAGACTTGTCGCACAGATTTATAGCACATCCTTTCTCATTATCCTTCGAAACATTGTATAAAAGTTTATAATCGGGGGAAATATGACTCAAACTTGGAATGCATTTTTGTAGAGCTAAATAATTCTATTATAAAATTACTGAATTAAAAAATATTTTGAAGATATTTGTATGTATCTTAGCTTCAAATTCCATTCATTCTAATTCATATGGTACGCCATAATTATAATATACGGGGTGTGCCATAAGTCGCGCTGACTGACTGGAAAATAAATTTATTAATTATACTTTGATCTGAACTTGATCTTTGACCATTTGCTGTAAACACTAGACTAGAAAAAAGGCCAGATTTTATAGTGTAGTTAAATTGATTTTCAACAATAATATCAAATTGGGAATTTTTTAAATTGTTAGCGGTAATTATCGAAGTCCTATCTCAATAATAGTACATGGAATCGAAAAATTTCTATAAACTTTTCGATTCGTCATTACTTATGATAGATACACTCCGTATCTACGCAGGTAAATATTATAGAATATACGTACGTTATTAATATTTTAACGTTGTATGAAAATAAATATAATAATAAAATCCACTTGAATTTTTATAATTTTTGAATTATTAACTTTATAACATATTTTTAATAAAAATACCTCATCCATCTACCCCATGCTTATGTCTACTATCTACCCCATATATATGTACTTGTTGTATAAATGTTTAAAAAAAAAAAGTTATTCACATTCTTAATAAAATTTCAATCTTGTATATACCTAAAAAGTACTTTAATTCAATTTTTACAACAAGAAAATTACATAACAAGAAAAAGAAATATTTATTAAGAACGATGTCGCAGAGACAGACGATACATTGGTTGTCATCATGTGAATAATGTTGTTATTCATTATATTATTCTAAGTTTTTATAACGAAATATATTTGTATATAAAATATAATTCTCGAAATACTAGAGATTTCAGAAAGCATACATTAATATATTTCTGTATATGACAAAACAATAAAAATTATAAACATTTATATTAAGGCTACCGAAAAAGATGATGGCGCGAAGTTAATTAAAGAACTAAATTCAGGAGTTAAAAAAAACTTTTAATAAAAAGAAAACCGACTTCAAAAGAAAACTTTTCCAAAACAAATTAATATTCACTAAAAAATAAAAAAAACAGTAACGATAGTATAATGTAGTTAAAATTATTGTTATTTTTGGAGTCGTTGTCAGCCAAGGAAACAACTCTGACAGAACAGTTTGCTACATTAGCTTGGCTGACACCGACTGCAAAAATAACAATAATTTTAATTACATTAAATTATCGTTATTTTTTTACTTTTTAGTGCACAACAAATTAAGTTTTGGAGAAGTTTTTCTTTTGAAGTCGGTTTTCTTTTTGTTAAAAGTTTTTTTATTTGCGATTTTTAGTGAATCTGAAGTACTTTTTTATGGTTTTCTCATGGATGCCGTTGTCAGAATTGGACCAAAATCAAATGAGAACCTCACGAAAAGCTCCAGCGTTCAAATAAAAAAAAACAGTCGAATTGATAACCTCCTCCTTTTTGTTTGAAATCGGTTAAAAATTTATTATAAATAATTTTTTACATATATAAAAATTAAAAATTAACAATTAATTGAATTAATCTTTGAAATACCCTGTATAGAAAGTGTTGAAAAACAGTATTTGTATTATTTTTTATAACTTAAAAGAGTATAAAAATTTATGGACACATTTACCGAAAATTTATTCGTAGCATCAATATTTTTTTGCGTTACAAACTTGGATCTATACTTAATATACTTAGATATATGTTTCATATGTACAGTGTGTTCTGTTATTGACTGCAGAACGTCTCACCCAATTCGGGTCATATTTTTCAAACTTATGGCCAAATTTATCGAATTGCAAATAATTTTCGAAAAGTTATTATTGTTTCCACATTTGCCACATAATAAATATATGGCGACAAAAAATTTTTTCTGGTATAAGATATGGAAAATATGACCCAAAATTAGTGGGTTTCAAAAAAAAAACTCGTTACAATCGGAACCAATTTGGTCAATATATTTAAAAAATATATCTTTTTGAACTGTATGACGTAATCAAAATCCAAAAATTTTAATTTGTTCTATCAAATGCGCAACTTACAACTGTCAAAAGAGTATCTATGGAGTACACTTCCTACTCTTTCACTTCAACAAAAAAGGAGTAGAAATAGTAGAATATATCACTCGAGAAATGATTCAAACTATATTTTTCTTTATAACCAAACTTGTCGTTATCAATTGTCCAAATATGAATGAAATTTAATCATAGAAATTTCGCTACTATTATGGGCTCACGGTCAACTACCTATATCCCTATTTATGGAGTATACTTCCTATCCTTTCGCTTCAACAAAAAAGGAGTAGAAATAGTAGAATATATATAGTCGCACTATACATAGTATAAGGATAGATAACACAAGCACAACATTTTGTTATATTATAATATAATGCTTACATTACATAAACAAGAGGATTTCTATACCTACCATCATAAAAAGCTCACTTGATATAATGGTGCTGTGGTACTATATGTATGTATATTATATAGGTATGTATTAGGTAGGTATAGTTATTCATGAATAGATTAATTTAACAACATACGCCAAAGTCTCGTCAAATGTACTTAACTTGTACTTAATACTTATAAATAATGTATACCGTATTGGAAATTATCATAAAAATAAGTATAAATATATGAATGACTTGGTAACTTGTTGAAATACCCTGTAGAAAACAAGTGGAAACAAACAACTGACTGAGTTAATTGTTGAAATACCATGTATAGACAGTGTTGATGACGCAATAGCTTGTTTTTTGACGTTATGTAAGTAAATTGGCTATCTCTTAGATAGCCACACATTCATAACTGATATTCCCATATTAATACATACTATAAAACCTATTTGAACCTAATTTGCGCTCTCGTGGGTAAACAGCGATGTTTACAAAAAACAATTTTCAAACAAAATTTGTTTATGTTTTTATAAAACATTTTTTACATTTAAACTTTTGTTCTATTTCTAACGATTTACAAGACCCTACGGACCCAAGACCCAATTGACCTATGTTGCTCATTTAAGAACTCGATCTCACTTTTTACATCCTAAACACGCTATACAAATTTCAGCTTGATATCTCTTTTCGTTTTTGAGTTATCATGCTTACGGACAGACAGGCGGACAGACAGACGGACAGACAACCGGAAATAGACTAATTAGGTGATTTGAACACCTATACCAAAGTTTTGTTGTTAGCATCAATATTTTTAAGCGTTACAAACTTGGGACTAAACTTCAAATTATGATATATAGTTCATGTATACATGGTATAATAATCAGTGCTTGTATTCCCTAATATATAAAAATCTCGTGCCACAATGTTTGTGTTTAAGCTTCTCCGAAACAACTTGACCGATTTTAATGAAGTTTTGCAGGTGCAAAACGTGTGAGCACATGTCTCGTCATGCGACTAAAAATTACCGAATGATAAACGTGAGTGCTGGTGGGTTATAAGACGGTGCTGCATATTCACTATGAGAAAATTTAAAAAATCAATATAAACCAGAAATATCATTTACATGCACATGTTTAAACGATTGACAGTCTTCATAGAGTTTCAAGTATAAGAATATATTATGAAACACATAAATTTCTCCAGATTTGTAAGCTTTCTGAACAACAAATAACTTCTTGTATATATAAATATTAAGAGTTTCCTATACTGTATAAATATGTATATATTTTACCCATCAACATCAAGTAAGTTACTTATTTGTTAGCTATTTCACGTCATTTATGCATAAATATAGACAGCTTGTTGGCTGGATTGCCAATCTTACTTTGTGCAAATTGGCATTTACATATTTATGTATACCTCTAAGTATGTAAAGTTATTGAGTTATATAATATAGTGGTGTTTTGAACACTTTGATGTAAAAAAAAATGAGTATTCATAAGAAATAGTGTTGAGAAAAGAGTAACAACAACAACAACAACAAAAACTTTAAAAGTATCATATCATTTTGTAAATTTTATGACAAAAATTATAGTTTCTCATAAGAAACTGTGTATTCTTTGTTGCTTTAACGATGATAATAAACTGATTATGATACGGACCCAACCTATTATATTAAAAATTTATACTTTCGAATAATTCAAAAAATAAATTTAAGTTCTGTGAAACTTTATTATCACAACAAGTAAAAAAATACAATAGACTGGGTTCATTGATGAAATATTCTTTATTTTCTCACAAAACTACTAGTTGAAGCTACCTGTAAATTTAAACTGTCTATCTTTTATAGTTATGGAGAAAATGGACACCCAAGGTTTGCCCAAATTTGTGCCTTCGCGGGTAAACAGTGATCCTTACGAAACAATGTTCCAAACAAAAGTTGATTATTGTTTTATAAACATTTTTTATATTGAAACTCTTGTTTCGAACTGAATTTCACTTTATTGCCCTCAGCACGCTGTAAAAATTTTAGCTTGATATTTTTTTCATTTTTGAGTTATCGTATTGACAGACAGGTGAACGGAAAACGGAAACCAAGTGATTTTATGATCACTCATACTTAAATTTTGTTCGTATCATCAATATTTTAAAGCGTTACAAATTTGGGCCTAAAATTAATATACCTTGATATATATTTCATATATACAGGTTATAACAAGCGATAAAATTGAAAATAACTCCACTGCAAAGAATAGCAAACCTGACTTAAAGTCAGCATTTGATGGATGTTCGCTATGAGAAATGGCTCATATGTCTTCAGGTGTCAATAATTTTCAACAAAACAAATAATTCTCCCATAAGGTTTTTTGAGTGGTGAGCAGAATTAAACTAAAGCCTATCTTCCTCTTTAACCTGTTATTCATGATCCGAATTCAACTTTTACCAGTTACAGAAATAATATTAGAGAAAGAAAATATCGAAGCGATATAAATAATTTCAAATCCACTACAAATATTACCCACACACTGAAATTATTTAACTACTTGACAAATCAAGGCTAATTATAATGATATAACATTTAAATCTGACCTACTTGTAGCTCAACCCTTATTTAACTAATTATTCACAGAAAAAAAAATCACCCTCAAATAAAAAATTCATATTATTATCAATCAATCAATAAACTCTATAAAACAATCACCCCTCGAAATGAAAAAATAATCCCTTAAAAAACAATTTCAACATGTTATATAAAGAAAGAAGGTTGCTGTTACATTTGATTTAATTTAACCGCTACGTTATTATTATCAACCATATTCCAACCCTAATACTTATTACCACACTCTAGGTATCTAGATATACCCAGTATGTATTCCCCCCTGGTTATATAAGATATAGAGATATATTAAAACCATCGTCATATTTTTGTAAGGCTATGTGTAATAGATAAAAACAACTTTTTAGGAGAAAAATGTGATTTTCGGTAAAATCACGTGTATTATCTAAAAATCACTGCCTTTCAATGAAACAATAATGAACTACTAAGAACAAGGTTTAAACTGAAAATAGAATCCTATATTATACATAAAGAAAGCTCATCCAGATTCGTCCAGTATTTCACGATCAAAAGCATATTTTCGTGAAAACTTTTTAAAGTATGAGTAAAAATCGACATTGGTTTAAAGTATGAGTAAAAATCGACTGGTGAAAATGGGTGAATTCTCTATTGAAAGAGCATATCTGTCTCGCATTACGATCATTTTATTTCTCATTTGCGTTGATTTTTTGAACTTCCCAGTATAGAGACGGTTAAAAAAATGAGATAAATTAAAAGTTCGTGAAAAGGGAATTTCATGTAAAGGGAAGGTAATAGCGATCTCGGATTTGCACTTATCGTGGCGTAATAACATTAACATGTAATGATAATACTGTTAAAAGCGACACGTACAAATAAGGATCTTGGAAGAAGGGAGGAAGAAAAATTAATCTTAATCTTTCTGGTAATATTAAAAACTGGAAATTTCGTAGTAAGTAAACTTGTATAGAATCAAAGACTAGTTAATAATTCACTGGTTATTTTTCTGTAAAATCAATATTTACAGTTTATTTGGATTATAATGCTAAGAAAGACTCCTTCCGCGTTAATATTTGGGTGGAGAGAAATTTCAATACACAATTCATTACCTACTTATCAGTAGCTATCGATTCCACTCAATGCACGATTCAGTGAGATGTAAATCGTCTTTCGTTTTTACTTTACCCGATAGCTAAGATTTGTCAATATAATAAACTATGCGTTTCTAAAGTAATAAGATACGAAGTATTCTTACTAAAAAAATTTATCGAAAGCTAAAATGAACTAGCCAAAACGCTAATAAGATTAAAAATTTTGCAAACTATCTTGAAAATTTGGCTAGTCAAATATCCATATCGAAATTTTACCGTCTTTTTTGCAGTAGGTTAAATAGGAAAAATGAATAAATGTATGTGTGTTTCAGATATTGAAGGTATGGTTGTAGGTAGAATAATGTTGATGATTTCTCTATGAAGGATCTTCGTTTATTTTAAAGACATTATTTAGAAAATACTTTACTGAACCTTACTTTAAACATGATAAACCACGTAACAAATAATGTCGAATACGTATTATAGAATAGAAAGGTAAAATAGAAAGAAGGACGACTAAGAATTTTTACCCTTATATTAAACTTGTATATGCTTTTGACAAAGGGTCGACACAATGATTGTAGGTATAGTCATTCTTTACAATACTTGTACATAGATGTATCGGATGGCCTTACGAATGATACACCTTACCAATATTACATGAATATTGAAACCTATTGACGAATTATGATTCCTTTTACCTTACTTTTAAAATTCTGCTTTTTGGTTTATTAATTTATATTCATTAGTAAAAGGAATTAATTGTGGAAGAAAATTTAATGAAATGTAATTTCTAAAGACTTATTTTTGTTAAATGTATCTAGTTTTATTTTCCAAAGACAACATTCGGGTCAAACACATAGTTACAATTCAATATCACACTAAATTTGCTTTATTTCGCCCACTTCAAACAAAAAAGGGGGAGATTATCAATTCATTGATATCAATTTTTATTTTATATAAATCTGTGATACCTCAGAGCTTTCGACTAGGTGAACCGATTTTGATGATTCTTTATCTATTCGAAAACTGGTACTTCCCATAAGGTCTCATTTCATTTTGGTCCTGTTCTGACTACGGCATCCATAAAAAAACCACAAAAGTCTTAAATTTGCATTAAGTTTGCACGACAAGAGGACGAATAACTGAATATCACGCCAACCAATTTCGATCATTCTTTTGTCACTAAACAAATTAGTTAGTGTTCTCAGATTCACTAAAAATCACAAAATAAAATAAAAAACGTTTACCGAAAAGAAAACCGACTTCAATAACGATAATACAATGTAGTTAAACCGAAAAAATAACGATGATATAATGTAGTAAAAAATATTGTGATTTTTGGAGTCGATGTCAGCCAAGCTAATATAGCAAACTTTCTGTCAGAGTTGTTTCCTTGGCTGACACCGACTCCAAAAATAACGTTATTTTTTTACTTTTTAGTGCATATTAATTTATTTTGGAAAAGTTTTTCTTTTGAAGTCGGTTTTCTTTTTATTTATTTTGGAAAAGTTTTTTTTTATATCATTTACATTGGGTTTTTTAATGAGATTATTTTTTCGTCTTCTAAATTCTAATCCTAACGCCAACCTGTATCTGGGAAAAAATATATGTAAGAGAAAATCTCAGCCACATATCCATTGACTGTTTTTGTTGTTATCCCAAAATAAGATCAATGTATTTTTATTATTCGAGTTGAGTTTTAAATACATGTTTGTTATGCGTTCGATACATTCCTTTTTAAATAATATATGCAATTAAATTTTTAAGTTTAGAGCAACGTTTTTTTCGTATTTATATCATTCTCTTGACATTTGGCATTTCGAAATAACAGTAAAAACACTTTTACAGCTTTTGAATTATTTATTAAAAAAAACTTATTAATTATTTATGCCCATTTTAAAAATTCTATCAATCATTTGATGATAAAAAAAAAACTAGGTTTACACATTTTTTTGAAAAGTTATTTGAAAATTTGTTTGTAGAGTTTGTGTTATTTTTAGAATTTGAGATGGGTGAATTGTTCAGGTTTCAAATTAATTCGTAATTTACATTAATTTTTAATCTAGTTTTGAGTATTTTTAGAATTTGATGTGGGTGAAAAGTTTAGATATTTTTTAATATTTGTATTTGCATTGAAATCAAGAATACACTTACAATTGGTTTCTTTGTTTAGCAAAATTTGATTGTGTCGTCAGAATTCTATCCAGTAGCCGGTGAGCTGCTGAAATCTTTGAATGATTAGATTTGACTTTGAAATACAAAGATTCCAAGAAAAAAAAACGTATAAGAGTAAAATTGATTTAAGAATGAGTGTTATAAGTTTAAAGTGCTTAATTGTGCGTCTGTGTGTTTCTCAGTGGCATTATAGCCCCTGAATGGTCGAACCGCCTTTAATAGCTAAGTTTCCAAAAATCGGTATACAAGGAATAAAACGCATTTGTCGGGGGTTTTTAAATTTTGAATTTCACTTGTCTTGCCTTATTTTGTCTATATATATTTTCTAAGTAGATACACTATTTTTTAATGGAAGTCTATTTCTTAATAATAGTTAGTGATAAGCCTAGAATCATTATTTTGTAACATGATACTTTAAAACATTATTATGGTTGTCATTAGATAAGAGGTACGTAAATATGTATATGATTTTACATTATGTTCCAAACAGACTGATTGAAGATACTATTTCAATAGTGCAGTTGTAGAACGACGCAATGTTTTTATGTTTCATGCTCATAATATGCAGTTATTTTTATCTTACATGTATAAACTCCTCTCGAGTAATTTTTTTAATGTTTATTTTCAAATGACAGTAAATAATTTTTTTGGATTTTTTATTAACCACAGAAATTATATAATGTATTTTTACGTTTGCATATAAACGTTTACTGTAAAAAGAGAAAGTTAAGTTACTGTAAAAGGAGAAAGAGGAAGCGATTTCAATCCAACATTTCATTACAAAATTAAAAAATTCCTTGTATATCTTTGGATAAGTGATGAATTAGCGCTACAAAAACCGTTCAATTAAATTATGATGAGTGTTATCAGTATAAAGTTAAAAAAAATTAGAAGTTTAATAAATGAGTTCATCATATTTATTTATTGGACATATGTTAGGGCTGACTGACCAGCTCTGTGGTAACATATATATGCAATATACAATCTCTATAGTAATTTTCAGCTTTAACAAATTTATTTAAATACTCCGGAAATCTTAACCGATTTGATCGCTGTTATAGCAGTTAATAGCTATGTGACACTTGTTCTATCGATCACTTGACTGACTGTAGTATGTGGGTATACACAACGAATATAGCCAAACGTCAAATGATCAGCTTTAGTAAATTCAGAGGTTTTTTCTGGCAGGGCTTTTAATCCACAGAGAAATACTCCAAACTTCAGTTACTCCTTCCTCAAAATCGTTTATTGGCAATACATTGTGACCTTATCATCCTCTATGGGTCTCCAATGAATAGGCAGCCTTGGAAAAATCAATCCCAGAATTATGTTGTTCATGAATGATTCTATAGATTTCAGGAGCCCAACCTACTAGGTTTTTTCTTTTTTCAATTTGACATTTTTTTTTTCGTATTTTGAGGTTTTTCCTAAGATTAAATTATTGTTATCACCTACTACGGATATACTATACGTATCTTAATCTCTTTTTAGTATTAAATTACCTAAAAACTAATTTTCCAAACAATTGGTTTATAACAAAAAAAAAAAAATTGTGGAATGCTTATAATAAAATAGGCATTGAACATTATCATCTATCACTATTCGTTCGTTGTCTTGCAATGAGAATAAATCATAAATATGGAAGGTTTTAATATATAATACTTCACATATATAGAGTGTGTGTGTAAGTAGGCTGTAACACAGTAAGGAACAAAGTAGCATAAGTACAGAATGTACAAATAAGTTTCAAGCGTAGCGATCCATTAACAAAATAACAGGAAAGAGCAATAGCAATGGAGCAATATCTGTTGAAAACAAATTACCTGGTAAAAATAATTCCATAAAAATTAGCACAGGGCAAACAATAACACATGACAAATATAACCCAAACCATATATCAGCAATCTCGGAAAAGGCCACAACGATTTTCATTAAAATTAATATGCTGTGGGTTTTTGGGGCGAAAAATCGATTTAGCTAAGTTTTATTTTTAGAAAACGTCGTTTTATCCCTGTTTTCAGGAAAAACTGAAACGTTGAATTCAAAATATAACTATTTTTGACATACATTGGCGAAATAAATTACATTACTGAGATATTCAAGTTGTTATTTATTTGGAGCATTTTTAAATGATTCTTATATAAGCTTTTTTTTAAATAGAGTCGAAATTTCTGTTTCTGTTTGTAATTGTTTTAATTTCCGCTTTTTTGTGTAATTGAAACATAATTTTAATAAAAAATCGAATAATATTTTCTTCTATTCCTGACATGACAATGTATACCTAAACTCGTAAGTAATGGATAAGTGTTGCTGTGTCAAAACGTCGCTTCTTTTTTTAAGAAGTCCACGTTCTAAATAACGGACTTACTCAGTGATGTCGAATTGTACAAACAAATTGATGAATTTGAAAAAATATCCGCTGGCTTTAAACTTATATGACGTACTAACTAAAAGGAAACATTCCGTATATATTCCAATATCAGTAGATAATATATTTTACATTGATTTCATCATACAAAAGCTATAAAGAAAATTGCATTATGATTTCTATTTATTTATTTTATATCTTCTAAAGTTCTTCGTTTCAATGGAATTTCATATATTTTTTTATAATTTAATAATATTCCTGATAGTATGGCTGTGCTGTGTGATGTAATAAAAAATTTGCACTTTGCTTTTGTCATCATATTCAATCTGAATGGAAAATATGTATTGAATATCATAAAAGTGTTGTGGAATTTAAATCCTTTAAAATCTTTGACTTTTTTATAGTATGTATTTATTCTTTAAGTTTCATCTTTTGTTTGAAAACCTTCCGTTTTTCTCCGGATGTAAAATAAAATAATACCATATGCTCCTTACATTTTGAGAATCTATCATTATTGACTTACCCCGTAATCGTATAAAATTTGTTTTATCTTTAATCAAAAATTAGTTTTGGACTTTTTCCAAGCTTTAATGTTGAGGCTAATCTTGGATATACATATTAAGCATCTCGAACACTCAATAATTTTCAAAATTTTATGTAGTTTGCTATAAGTTTCACAATAAGGACAGTTTATTGAAAATAGAAAATAATAGTTAAAAAATAATGTTGCTTCCAATGGTGTCCACTCGTACGTAAATGAATCCAACATCATAAAACCACACACATTTGTGCAGAGTTTAAAACATTGATTATAATATTGGGTGTTCTGAAATGCTTCGAGTTGTAATTTCTGATTCGTTGCCATCAAAACCAATGACCTAAATCTTTATTTTTGAACTAGCAGATACCTTCCCGCTTTGTTGCGTAATTTCTACTTTTTAAAACTTTTTGAAAATGTTTTGCTCATAATATTCGCTGACATTGTAGCTTTCTATAAGTCCACTCATTTAATTAACCTGATTTTTATACTTTTTGGACCAAAATTAGCCCATCCACCAAGTCTCATCAAATTCCAAAACAAAATTATTTTTTGCGTTTTTCTCGATTTTTAAAAAATTGCAAAAAATCGAAAATTTTTTTTTATCTCCAATTTTGATAAAACTCAGTATATAAGGTAATTTAACCCAAAAAGTACAAAAATCGGGTGCATTTTTTGACTGGTCGAATAGTTTTTAAGATACTGACTAAAATTGATCAAAATGTTGCGATATCTCAGAAAATCTGCATTCAATCATTAAATTAACCTGATTTTTATACTTTTTGTATAAAAATTACTCCATCCGAGTTTCATTAAATTCTAAAACAAAATTATTTTTTCGTTTTTTTCGATTTTTTCAAAGGGTAATAATTGCAAAAATAAAAATTTTTCACTCAATAGTTTATGTATAACAGTTTAGCTGTAAACACGTTTATACAACTAAAACCGATGTACCTGTATGATGTATTATTTGAATTTAATCAATAATAGGCCATTGGTGTTTCTATTGTTTTACAAAATATTGTGCTATTTCTATTATATACAATATTCAATTCATAATTTCCAATCATCTTAATTGATTTTTTATTGTTTTCATTAATTAATTTGAAATATGTTGTGATTGAATTGATGATGATTAATCTTCTGTTTTTAGTATCTGTTTTATAATAGAATGTAGGTACTGTTTTCTATTAATTACAAACGTTATTTAAAATTAAATTGCTTTTTATTATAAATATATAAACTGCTTCCATTATAAAATCTATTTTTAACACCTATATTTAGTACCTATTTACGTAGGTATGAATATAACTGAATCTACCGCAGTTTTCCCCAAGTTGTTGACGTCCTAAAGTCTTGGAAACAAAAAACAAACCGTAATGTCCGATTAATTAAGGGTGTATGAGTATTTTAGTGAGACAACAAATTTAAAAAAAATGTTTTTTCAATTTTGATGGTGATTTATGGCCATAACTTGACTTTGACTTTATAAGACGAAAAGTAATAATAAAATTTTTCGATATCACGAGTAATTTTCAAAATATCGATTATTGGAAATTTTCTTTAATTATTAAGCTTTCGATATTTCGAAAACCAAGGCAGATATCGAAAAATTGTATTCTTACTTTTCGTCTACATTCATGAAGCTAGAAAGAACAAAATTCAAAATAAATTCAACCACAAGTCTAAACTTGCCTTGGCTCTCGCATTACCTTAATCTTATATGTAAAAATGAATCGCTAAATGTGTTGCTAAGCGCAAATCTCGAGAGCAGCTAAACCGATTTCGCTAATTCTTTTTTTATAATATTCATTGAAGTACGAGGATGGTTCTTACGAAGAGAAATATTGCCTCAAAAGTCTAATAAACAACACTTTTTTATATTCCCATGCAGAAGATTGGTAATAATAATTAAAAGTCAATTTGAACTTCAGTACCATACCAAAAAGTTTAAGTGTTAGCAGAGGAGTTCCGGGAAAGCAAAACAATTGACTGACGTTAGTATCGTATAAATATTAATGTCATTGTAACATTACTCAAAAACATGTCTATGGTAACTGTCTATGGTAAAATGTAAATTGTCAGTGGTAAAATTTCAATTGAAATGTAAATCGACTGTTAGGCGGTAGTTAGCCGGATCAGCTAGAATTCAAATATTTATCTTTCTTCTTAAAATTTCTAAAAGTTTAAAAGAAATTCTCGTGAGTTTTTTGCTCCTTATCGGTTTAACATTAAGAGCAACTAATAAGGTGAAATACCTATTATCTAATAATACAAATACAAATACCACTCACACCACTAATTAAGAGATTAGTTTTAATTATAACAGTCGTACGAATAAACATGGAACAATAACAACATGTTTTATAAACCATAACAGTTGTAATGCGGTAAAATGCTTGGATTTCATTTATATTGGTATGTAATGGTCAAGTAAAACATTCATATAGAAATATTTTCTTTCTACAGAGGGTAACTTTATACAAACAAGTATGCATTACTGTTACCTAACATGCATTTGCATTTTACATTAAATATAATGTAAATTATACTATGTTGCATAACTTCTTTTCATCCTAAAATGAGATGTAAACCCGTTGAAATATTAAAAATGGCAAGTTTTTAGTCAATGCTTTGTGATAAAATTAACGAAACATATTACGTCTTTTGATATAACAAGTGAAAACAAACAATTTACTGAGTTGAAATCCGAAAGGTCTCCATTTGTTTTGTTGGTTTTCGAAATTACGAAAATTATCGAAATTTTTTTCTAGAATCGCTTTTGTTTTCTGAGAATATTTCACAATACCACAAGATGAAGCTACCTGCAAATTTCCAATTGCCTATTTTCTGGTTTTGGAGAAAATAAAAAAGATTTTGTCCTTATTTCCGCCCTCACGGGTAAACGGTGATGTTTATGAAAAAATATTTCTAACAAAAGTTGTATTATATATTTTTTTATATCTAAGCTTTTCTTCTATCTCTAACTCGTTTTTGAGTTATCGTAATGTTACCTAAAATTTTGTTCGTGTAATCAATATTTTTAAGCGTTACAAACTTGAAACTAAAATAAGTATACCTTGATTATATTTCAAAAAACCCAAAATTGCATCTTTAACGCTGGCTTGTGAAATTTAGAGGTATTTTAATTTGAATTTAGAAAATTTTTCGGTGATGTATATTTTTAGGGGGTCAAAATTCATTTATCCCTCTTAATCCCCTTAAATTAATAAAATTTAAAGTATTTAACGTAAAAAATTTTTATTTGTTTTGATAAAGTACCTTTTACTATAATAATTGACGTTAAATAACAATTTTTTTTTTTATATTCTTTTTCTAATATCCTAGCCTACGCTTCAAGGGATTGTACTTTTAATTAAGGGTTTTTCTTAAATGTTTGAGGGCAAAATTTGAATTGTCCAATCCAAGAGGGCAGAAAGCGGCTACTAATATATACATGATAGATACATGTATATTTTTGGAAGTAACCAAGGCTATTCAAATCTACCGCTTCAGATTACGTTCCCATATGAAATACCTACGATTTTAGTTATAGCGATCTACTGTATTCCATACAACATTCTGTAATTATAATTTATATAATTGTGACATATGAAATTTAAGAGCATATTATCTACTGTTTAACAGACTGATAAATTTTGTAAATATTTTAAAAATTGTACTTATTTCTGGAATTTTAATAGTATCATATCATGTATTTTATAAATTCTTTGCGTATGCAGAAACTATTTCTAGGGATTAAAATGTTACACCTATTTGTATTTAATGAAGCTGCTGGGTTTTCCCTGTTTACCGAAAAACGGTTATGTTTGAAAGTTGAACAACCTTTAACGGATAAATATATAAAAACAAATATACTGACCCAACGTTGTTAATTACTATTCGTTAAATGGTGCTAGCTCAATGTTTTCACTATTCGAAATTCGATTCGAAAGAAATCAAAAACAATATTTCACTCAATATTTTGAATATATGAGAATCGAATTATTATAAAAATTAAAACTGTTTTAAGGTGGTTAAAAATGTCCGAAGTAACTTCGATAAAAATTTAACTTTATTTTTGGTTGCTTGAAACCAAATTTTTTCCGTCTAACAATTTGAATTTTGTCATTTTAATGGCTAATTTGATTAATCTATTAAGATGATAAAACAATTATTTTAATATCTATTATTATATTTAATTTATATACGTAATTAGTAACCAAGTATTTGTATAAGTTTAAAGATCAAACTGTCAATATAATAATTGTTTCTAAAGTTACTCATCATTTTGTTATATTTATTCTCTTTCTGATACAAAGTTGTTCTTATCCCGAAAATTAAGACAATTGAGAAAATAAAGCCACCATCAACTTCCCAGGTGTATCGTTTAATACATTACCATACTTTTAAAATCGAAAATAATTTTAATGTGATTTAATTTTATAATTAAATGGTGTTAATTTCATTTATCAGAGAAATTCGTTTGTTTCACCACCGCAAAATCCGCGTTAAATTAAACTCTCGAAAACGTTGTCAATATGATCAGATTAACGTAAAAATGAGAAAGTAGTATATATTTATAGTTTTTCCCATCTACCCGCAGGACAAAATATTTGAAACCTGGGATTCACAGTTTTCAAATGAAACGAAGGAATTGAAATCGTCGTCAAGCTAGGGCAGTATACTTTTTAAAATTAATAAAGAACTAGTACTATTACTTTTTCAGTATAATTATATAAAACCTCTAAAACATTAAATTTTGATCAAAAATGAGCATCATTTTACATCATTTAGTTACATTGGGCTATTGGACTTTTGGTTAAATGACTGTATTAATCATAATCAATGAAACGAAGAAATTGAAATGAGCGTCAAGCCAGGAGAGCATTCTTTTAAAAAGGGCGTAAGCACTGGTACAGCTACCTTTCAGTAAAAGTACATCTCACCTCAAAAACAGGAAATTTTTATCAGAAATGAGCATCAGTGGCTAAAGATTTTATCAATCAATTTCGTTATGTTGGGCTTCTGGACAATAAGTTAATTGAATGTCATAATCAAAGTTGCAGAAATATATCATTATTAAAATTTTACAATTGATATAATCTATAATTTTATTATTAAAATGAATATGGTATAATACTAGTCTGGTATCCAAAGATCACATTCTCCGCAGTTTGTATCATGTATATTATCTGACTGGTATCAAATATTTGCTCATTCATATCACATATATTGGATGGAGGAAACCAAATGGAAATAAAATTTTAGTTTAAGTCATTGTCATCCTTTTATTCATATTCAATTTTAATGACAAAAGATTCCACATTCCTTTTTAAAAGTGTATTTACTTTGATGCAAAAATTAATAACAAGTCCTTGATAATATAAAATGTCATTCAAATAAATATGTATACGGTGTAGGGTATAGTATTGTACCTAGGATCATGATTTACGTTTATATGGTTTTCAGACATTTTTTTAAATGTAACCATAGAACTAGTCTTTTATTATAATTCGAAATAATTAACATTAAACAGCTATTGATAAAAACTACATCAATTTTTTGGGCTGAATCATGTACCATGAATCACTCGTTACATAAATAAAAAAACATCACGTAAGGAGCGACCAGTAATTATTTCATTGACTCACGATAACTTCCTTACCAAAAAAACTTCCTTACTAGTCTTTAGGAAGACAAAAAATTAATTTTTCAGTCAATGAACCAAACCTCGAAAAGAATATATTTATAGAAACGAAAAGTAATCGAATCCCATCTTTATTTCATCAGATTTATAGTACTCTTTCGATTGAATATACCATTTTAAAATTATCATCGAAATACTGTTCAAAATTTAGGGTTTTGTATATGACAGATCTTATAATAAAATATAAAAAAGGGACTTTTCATAAAAAGTAGCACATCTTAGCCAATTTTAATGCTAGAAAATCTTTTTATTTAAAGCAGACTTTTTGGTTCATTATTAAGAAAAACTGATTTATCGATGTAAAATTACCATTTTTCAAATTTGTCCAACATTTTTTGATATGGGATCAATGAAATTATTATTTTTTAGCCCCCGAATTGAAAAAAGGGGTGTTTTCAGTTTGACTGCTATGTGTGTGTGTCTGTCTGTGGCATCGCAGCGCCTAAGCGAATGAACCTATTTTGATTTTTTTTTTCGTTTTGTTTGAAAGGTAATTTAATGGATAGTGTTCTAAGCTTTGTTTAATGTGCGAGCTTAGAGTTTTGTACCCAAAAGTGCGAATTTAGGGTTCCGTGGCCGAAAGAACTAAAAATTGGCGATGATCTTCCAAATCGGCTCAGTTTGAAAAAGGCTTTAAGGAAAAAGAGCCTTTTAATGGAGAATGTTCTTAAATATGTGTCTAATGCGAGTTAAGGGTTCCGTACCCGAATAATATTATTATGTTTTTCAAGAAACTAAAGTGTGTTCCAAGATACAACACTTTACCACTATATATTACATAAAACTCCAACAATAATATTTAAGTTATGTTATATCTATCTAATATGCATCTACTAGATTTCTTTGATGTCCTGGTGGTATGTGTTCAACCCTCTTTTGTCTGATGATACATAATAGTATTTATCTTACCTAGAGAAATTAATAGTTAGATATGTTTATATATATTATATGTATATGTATGAATGAATAAGTAGTATTTTATGAATAATAACAATAATAATAGTCAAAACTCTCGAGCTAAACCTACATAGATAGGGTTTATATCACGTAACTAAATAGATACCGGTTGTAGTTTAGAAATATAGGAGGTTACAGGAGGATGTACATTTAGCTTTATATAAATTGAATCCACCTTTAACTAGTTAATAGTTAGCTAAAAGTTAAGTTAATACGAAATTGAAAGCTATGTTAAAAGTTGTAGGAAGAAAACCAGTCGGTGGAAATTGAAAAAAAAACTATCTAAATTATGGATGTATGAGCATGGTAGTGGGGGCACAAATTTAAAAATAGATATTTTCAATTTTGATGATAAATTTATATTATTACTTGACGATATAAGACGAAAAGTAAGAATAAAATTTTTCGATATCTGGCTTAATTTTCAAAATATCGAAAATTGAAAATTTTGTTTAATTATTTAGCTTTCGATATTTCGAAAACCAAGACACATATCGAAAAATTTTATTCTTATTTTTCGTCTACATTCATGAAGTTATAACAAAATTCATCATCAAAGTTGAAAATAAAATAAAAATAATTTCAACCCTTAATCTACCCTGCTCTTACATCCCTTATATGGACGGTGACACTTAGTTTTTTTCTTTTCTAATTCATTGCTAATATGTTTACTTTCTATTAAAAAGTTTTTTTTAAATATGTTTTCATTCATTCTAAATGAAAATTATCAAAAACTTCCAAAATATGTCGTTTTTTGAGATTCCTCGCTAAGAGCCAATGTATTTTATACCGATTTTTAATGACTTTTTTCTTAAGAACTTGCACGGATACCTAAGCTGAAATTTTAACCACATATTCTTTGAGTAAAAGACTACCTACAAACAAATTTTGAGCCTTTAAATCAAACATTGTTGTCATGCTCATACATCCTTAAAGTTTAAATCATAATAAATTATTGAAAAAAAAACTCGGTGTGCAAGACTATATGAGCACGGATATATGAGCACGGAAGTGGAGACACAAATTTAAAAATATAAATGTATAAAAACTGAGAATAAAATATACGATATCTAGAGCAATTTTCAAAATATCGAAGATTGCAAATTTTGTTTAATTATTTTGCTTTCGATATTTCGAAAACCAAGGCAGCTATCGAAAAATTGTATTCTCATTTTTAGTGCACATTCATGAAGTTATAACTACATATAATACAAATAATTTCTATCAAAAGTCTAAACTTGCCTTGGCGCTCGTACTACCTTAAGAATAAAGAATCATAAATATTTTCGATAGTATTTCCATAACACTGTATTATAATCATATTTCCTTCGAAAATATAGACTTATTAACTGTATCGAAGATAAACGGTCAAGGGCGGAGTATATTTTAAATACGTTTTAAGTTCGCCAAAACATAACTTAAGTTTTAAGGGTTGGAAATTCTCTCAAAATGATGCTAGAAAATTGAAAATCGATACGTTGTGTTAGTTTCAAGAATGTGTCTTCTCTTTTAAATAAGGAGAATGTGGTGTCCTGAAGTAGGGTACTTCTGTCCCACTCTATAGGCGTAAATTGAAAAAGCACAAGTGCTCATGTATGTGACTTTGTTGAGTACACTCAGACAAACATTTTTCACTGACTTCCATAAAAATCAACTGACGAGGAGATAATTTCCTCATCAAGTGTTTCATTTCCTACAGTAACGGGAAAATTTTACTTTAGTGATGGAGGTTTGCGGCCCATACTTTTTTTAGGATACATTAGGTACTATATACAAAGTTTTATGTATATATATCCACTATTTATTACAATATATATAAAAAGTAAAACTATTCTTAAAGGTTACCTTCCAGAATCAAAGTAATGTCAAATGCACGCAACAATATTCACCTGAATAAACAATTTTGTATGTTTATTTACAAGCTTGTATATACAATGTCAATTTATTCTGAATCGCACGCTGATATTGACACGCTTTATTTTGTGTCGTATTGTGGAAAGCAATATTTTGTGTTTATTTCTGCCACAAAATCATTGATTTTTATGAAAAATGGACTTAATTAATAATTGTTAATGAATTTGTGTAATCATTATATTAGAACTACAATGAATTTAAATATAATTTTCAAACAACTGTTCATATTAAATTTCAACATTATTGGCCATGACATTATATTTCGGTAATTTACATGTTTAATTTTGCTGAACGCAATTACCTTCTATGTGCAGTTTGAATTAAAGAGTGTCTGCTACTGATGAACAATACTTTATTAGGTTATTGTCGCCGAAATGAACATTTATAAAACCATCATATACTTACTTTCTCCTTATTGTAATTATTGTAGACAAGGCTACAGACTTAAAAATGGGAAAAAATGTATAGAATATATAACATTTTTATACCATGTATATATCGTTCATATATTTCATATATCCGTGTATGAAATATATCAAGGTATACTAAGTTTAGTCCGAAGTTTGTAAACTCTTAAAAATACTGAACCTACAAAAAAAAAATTTCATAAAAATAGGAATTCATAAAATCACTTAATTAGTACATTTCCAGTTGTCTGTCAGTGTACTTAGTATGAGGTTGACTTCGTAAATGAGCAACATAGGGCATTTGGTTTTTGGGTCCGTAAGACTCATCTTGTAGACCGTTTGAGATAGAACAATAGTTTAAATGTAACAAATGTTCCTTATAAAAAATTATATAGTACCTTATTTTGTGATATCAGTTATGTGTTGTGTGACATGTAGGTATGTGAGGCAATCTAAGAGTGGTTATCTTTTTTACTTGCATGTAAAAAAGATAATACTGCCTTTACATGGTATTTCAACAATTAACTCAGCCACTTGTTTGTTTTCAATTGTTCCTCTCGTTTTCAGTTTATTTAGCTTCATACTTGACGTCAATACGTTCTCGAGTAAAAAGTACAAGTTTTCTTTTTGTTATTCAGTGTCTCTAGAGGAAAGTTTTGATATTTTAAAACATTAAATCAGTTATAGGCCTAAACATCTAATTTGCACTCTATATATAAAAATAAAATGTATCTTCTCATCTACTATAGGAACACAGAGCCTCTGCTAGACTTTTATATTATGTCGAAGAACGCACAGCGAAAACGCTGCATGCATGATGACGCGTCATTCTGTGACAATGAACCAAGAGAATGGTATTCAGTTCTACAGTTACAACTGAAAACCCCACCCGCATATATGTACCTACACATACATCATATGTAGAATATAGTTATAGTCCCCAGGTGGTATGCCTGTGTTACCTATACCACACATAGCTCATATAATCCCCGTCGAGTCATTACGGACACTAGTCACGAAACATTATATTTCTCTTTTGTATATTTTAGATATATGTATCATAATGCTGCTGGTTTGTATATATGTATATGTAGCATGTTTATAAAGCTCCTCCAGCAGCTCGTTGTATTCTCTAAGTATGAACAAATGAGCTTTCTATTCTACGATGATATTTTTCTCGTCTTTGAATAATATTCTTCACAAGTAGTATGTATATATGCACTTTTTTTGTTAACAAATTTACGGCCAATTGTTAAAAGATGAAAGTGTAGTTTTATAAAGCACATAATTAAAATTAATCAAATATACTACAATTGGTTTAGAATATGAGTGAGCTAGTTTTTACAAGGTGATACAGAACTATTGCTATTGAGAAGACTACCGCACTGTGAACTATCTATACCTATCAAATTTCTGATGTAAAAGCGTCAGATATAATGAAAAAATTTTTATACTCAAAATTGATTCTAAAGTCTATACAGACGCAAAAATACCTTTTATATGACAATAAATAGAAAAAATATCTTCATCATACTTGTCTTCAAATCTTTTTCATTCTTTCTGCTTCTGACCCTTGTCTTATCTAAACTTGCTTTTGTTTCCACGTAACGTGGGATAAGGCAATATTAAGATAGATTTTAGATTATTATTATTTTGAAAAATCGGGAAAAAATTTTTGATTTGGAATTTGGTGAAACTCGGTGGATAGGGTAATTTTGATCCAAAAAGTATAAAAATCGGGTTAATTTAATGATTGGATGCAGAGTTTCTGAGATATCGCAATATTTGGATCGATTTTGGTCCGTATCTCAAAAACTAGTTGTCCAGTCAACAAATGCACCCGATTTTTGTACTTTTTGGGTCAAAATTACCTTATATACTGAGATTTATCGAAATCGGAGAAACACAAAATTTGTCGATTTTTTGAAATTTTTTTAAGGGAAAAAATCGGGAAAATCGGGAAACAATTTTTGATTTGGAATTTGGTGAATCTCGGTGGATAGGGTAATTTTGATCCCAAAAGTATATAAATCTGGAAAATTAATGATTCGACCTTCAGAAAGTTACAATGTCGGTAAATATCATGGGTAAAACTTCATTTTAAAAATTTTTTGCAATATTGCAATTTTTTTAAGGGGTATCCCTTTGAAAAAATCGAAAAAAATGCGAAAACTATGCCTTCAGATTGAACCAACACAATCACGAAGTAAAACGGAACATGATTATAACAAAGGATTTGAAAGTAGGATGTGATTTTTTGTGAAAATTATGATAAGAATTTTGGTGAATGACTGAGTGGGCCACGTTTTTGTGAGCCGAACCCTTTAACTTAGCCTATAATAACTATAAGGCTACATGATGCCACACAAAATGTTGAAACACGATATTATTTCTCATTTTTTACCACATTTTTCTTTATGTACTTTACGTTATATAATATGCATGAAGCTTTTCATTACATTATTATATTTAATTTTATTTTCGTAAATTAAACATTTTGTACATTGTTAATGCACTCAACCGTTTTTAAAATTTTACAAATTTAGTTCGTTCATTGGTCAAAGTTTGTTTGTATTCTCTGTGAAAAGAATATGGTGTACCGTTATTATTAAAAGGTTTTCTCTCATATTAAATTTTATTCCATTTTCTATCTAATTTTATAGAGAGTTTGTAATTTTTATATTGGTTAATATATACCAAAATTCAAAATTGAATTAATGAATATTAAAGTAAAAAAGGTAAATTAGGCGCATGTTTAGGTAATTTTCGTCAAAATGTTCAATTGAAGATATATAATGAAATATTCATCGCAAGTTTTCACCATTTCAAGTTGAGTCAAGATACTTGCAAACCAACGAGAAACAAATTTTGAAAACTAATTATGTTAAAATAAAAGTCTATATAAAGTTAGTAAAATTATTACACATTACAGTAATTGTATGATGTGGAATTTATCATATTACGCATAAAAAAGTAAAACTAGACTTGATACCATGACAAAATACCATCTCAAATTGATCTTGCTGACCTGAAAGGCAATATTCATTGGTATGGTTTAAAGCTATACGTTTCTTGTGACCGGGGATACATAAGATTAATCCTAACTATTTAACTGATATTTTTTGTTATTTGTAATTCCACACTCACTATTGTCACTATAAAATTTTTGTTTTTATTTGTTTCAGGTGAGTACTCAAATCTGATTTCATAATTTTTGACAGAATGGTAAGATAAAGTTTGTTTTTTTTAAAGAAATTTTAATTATTTTCCTACTCATTTCATCATAATCCAAAATATTAGTTTTTTGTCAGCTCAATTAAGGTACCAATTTGAAGTTTCTTACGCTTTATAATTAAAATTTATGATAGCAAATGCAATATTTCAATTTTTGTGGTTTTTCATATTTTCAAGGGTAACTTAATTCAAAAACTGCTCTAGCAGTGTTAGGTTTTTTCTCAGTTTTACAAAAAAATTTGAGGGACTTGTTATACTATAAATATGTTATTTTATGCAGTACCATAAATAACACACCATAACTTACTACATAAAATTTCTATACCTTTGGAGACTTGATCATGGGTTACCCCGTCAGAAGTTTTCAATTTAATGACACAAGTAAACAATTTTCGTTGATTTATGATGAGGCTGCTGTCTAAAATTATTTGGTTTTAGTTTATAGTCTAAATATTGAATGAGAAGGGTTAGTGCGGTAATCGTTATTACGTACTTTCATAAACGTATTCCAATATCAGATTATAAATACTTATCAAAGAAAGGTCATCGACTTAAAATTATCTTAAAAAACTTGAACATCGTCACATGAGTTTATTATTAAGTTCAACTAAATGACGACTTACCATTCCAGCATATTTTTTTGTCTTATGAAGTCATTGGCTTTCAAAAAATTAAGAGGGCGTTTAGTTTTGAAAAAAAAGCACAATCAGATTCTATGAATAAATGTTTCAAACAAAACAATTTTTTCAAAAGGTTATATTTTACAGTTTTCAATTTCAGTTTAACCAATATATTCCTGTGAAAATCGAATGCCGAACTTTGAAAGATTATGTAATAGAGTAGATTGCTGAATAAATAAAGACCCATAATTTCTAGTTCTAAATTAGGATTCAACAATAAAAATGATACTACCAACATATTGGAATATCTAATAAAGATGGATGAAATAAATAAACAAAAAAAAGTTTTTTATGCTTCCTGTTAAAAAAGCTTTAGAATTGATACCACTCCTTCCTTAAATTGAGTTTAAAATTGGATTTTTTTTGTCAAGATATAGAGACCTATCGAACCGTACGCGTTTTGTACGACGGGATCAAGTCCAGATAACACTTGCGAGGTATTGTACGGAGTTGAAATGAAAATTAATTATTTCTATTGTCGGAGTTTACATCCTGCATTACAATAGTTTATTTCTTACATATATATTTAACAATAACAGTAATAAACTAAAATACCAAGTCTTTCGTGAAAAATACGATCGGAAATGAAAAATATTATAAAACCATTTGTAATTGCTGGTTCACCCTACAAAAATACATTGAAATAACAATATCATAACTTTTTAAATGAGTATAAATTACCAAAAGTATTAATTTATCTACCAAAAATAAAAACATGAACATATCTTTAAATTTAGGGGGTGAACAACAACATAATAGGTAGGGTACAAATTTATACGTCCATAAGTATAAAAACATATTTTAGTCGGGCTCATGACATACAGATCACACTTGGGTAATATCGTAACTAGCCACCTCCACCTGATGATAAATACACAAAAATACACGACAATGTGTTTGAAACACGAAAAATTACACTAACGGTATTGCAATGAAATACATTTAATATCAAAAAAAGTGTAATAAAATTTTATTTATTATGTATAAAATGCATTAGTAAAAGTTAAGGGAAAGTTGTCTAGGTACATCCACCGCAGTTTTTAGTTTTTTCATCACCTTTGTGGTACTTGAGTGTTTATTTATTTTTCCAAAATATAATTCACTTTTTTGACAAGCAGCTGGCAAAATAAGGTAACAAGTTTGTTTTGTTTTCACTCTTGTATGCAAGTGAATCGTCATAAGTGTTGTAAATGTATCTAAGAACACTGTCCATTAAATTACCATTTTCCTCAGAGCCTTCTCCAAGCTGAACCTTCATTTCGTCTCAAATATCAGTTTTCCAAATTAATCTTAAGGAAATTACTCTTGTTAAATAATAAAACATACCTTTAACAGTGAAATTTACAAAATTTGAAGAAACCCCGAGAAATTTTACGGGTACGTAGGGCAAAACTCGCACTTTAAACGTATCAAAGAACACTCTCTATTATCTTTTTCCTTTAGAGCCTTCTCCAAACTGAACCGATTTTGATGATCGTCGCTGAAACATAGCTGAGAGCACTCCTCTTTAAATTACCTTTCAAACAAAACAAAAAAATTCAAATCAGTTCATCCGTTTAGGCACTACAATGCCAGAGGCAGACAGACAGACAGACATACACACATAACGGTCAAACTAATTACACTCCTTTTTTTGGGTCAGGGGGTTAAAAATACAAAAATTGAGTTGTTTTTTTCAAAGCTCTGATTCCAAATAATAAAGCATAAAAAATTTAACAAACTTTTATCATTTTATTTCATTTCATCTATTTCTACACCATTTTATCATATGGTTCGTAGATTTTTAAAGATGGGGTAACCTAGACAGTAAGGATAATCATTGACTCAATTTTTTACACTTTTTACTTTATACATCCTCAATTCAAAGAACTGGTGACATACAGAAAAATTCTCTCTTTCGTCAGACCTTTCCAACAATATGTCAAATTGTAATTGTAATTTCTCAAATTCATTCTTAATCGAAAATTACGGACATTAGTCAAAAATATGGTAAACCTCAACAACATTCCCGTATATTATACGAAATATATAAACCATGTATTTAATATACCCCAACCAAAACTACATGCAACTAAAAACATTTACTTAATTCAGAATGGTCGGGGGTGGGTGCGATATAATAATAATAATTATTTATGTATATTATATATATATATAAAAGTTAGTAAGTATATTAGACTTGTATATGCTTTTGAAAATAATAATAATAATAGGAAAAGTTGCATTTAACTAAATAATGATACCCACAAAATACAGAGTCCTTTAGGAATAATTTAAATTCAATGCAGGGTTATTAGGTATTGTATTTTATATTAAGGATGTATGAGCATGACAACAATGTTTGATTTAAAGGCTCAAAATTTGTTTGTAGGTAGTCTTTTACTCAAAGAATATGTGGTTAAAATTTCAGCATAGGTAACCGGGCAAATTTTTAAGAAAAAAGTCATTAAAAATCGATATAAAATACATTGGCCCTTGTGGAGGAATCTCAAAAAACGACATATTTTGGAAGTTTTTGATAATTTTCATTTGGAATGAATGAAAACAAATTTTAAAAAAACTTTTTAATAGAAAGTAAACATATTAGCAATGAATTAGAAAATAAAAAAACTAAGTGTCACCGTCCATATAAGGGATGTAAGAGCAGGGTAGATTAAGGGTTGAAATTATTTTTATCTTATTTTCAGCTTTGATGATGAATTTTGTTATAACTTCATGAATGTAGACGAAAAATAAGAATAAAATTTTTCGATATGTGTCTTGGTTTTCGAAATATCGAAAGCTAAATAATTAAACAAAATTTTCAATTTTCGATATTTTGAAAATTAAGCCAGATATCGAAAAATTTTATTCTTACTTTTCGTCTTATATCGTCAAGTAATAATATAAATTTATCATCAAAATTGAAAATATCTATTTTTAAATTTTTACCCCCACGCCCTCGCTCATACATCCTTAAATGTTAAGCATGTATTTTCGATAAAGTCAAAGAGATACTAGAGTCAATATGTTTTAAATTTTTCTAAAGAAACCAGTTTTTAAATAAACATCGGATTCATGGGTTCAACGTAAGAGTTTTTGTCCACCTTTTAAGGTATTATTCTCTTTGCTTCTATTTCTGCAATTTCGGATCGTCCGTTTGGATTAACTTTTTTGTAGTAATCTATATTCATTTCTATTTGTTAACAAATCATGATCAAAAACTCTGCTTAAAAGAACTAATATCTTACTTTTAAAATTATGTCCCTGATAAATAGGGAATTCGGGATTCAAACGATGATATCACGTAACTTGTACCAATTTGGGAGGAGTATTATTTCTCCGTATAAAAAAGGTAAACAAGAGGCATAATATCATGTGATGTGTTTTTTAAAACTTGGTCTGTCTGAAAAATTCAAGCAACAGTCACTCAAAGATTTCTACTGAGAGCATGACGTTACTTCTTATTGGTGTTTAATGAAAAACACGCCTACATGTACGCCTACAAAACTTGAGCAAATTATTTCAGAAATACCATCGACATTTTTATGAAAATGTACATAGGAAGCAATCTCTGGGTAAAAATCACAAAATGCTGCAAAGTTTTGGCCAATTTTGTCGTTAAGCATCTCGAATAAATTATGATGATATAAATCGCTAATTCTAAAAAAATATTTAAAAGTTGGTGAACTACCGAATTTGAGCTCAAAAAATAAAAAATATTTGCCTTTTTTTATTGAAAGATGTATTTTCAAACTTGTTTAAATGAAATTTTACTTAGAAACCTGACTAACACACCAATTATAAATGTAACAATTATGGACTTCTATGTTCCATTTTGGTAATTTTTGGGAAGAGGCATCTATAGTGATATCGAAACAGTTGAAAAAACATCGCAGGGAATACATTATCTTCATTGTAAGAATCGATTAATCTGCAAAAAAAGAACACCCCAAAATGATCCTAAAGTGCAATTAAGGCCAATACAAATGTCAATATAAGTAATCACTGTAAGGGATTTTGAGCCTTCTAATATCATAAAAAGGTATATTGTTTACTCAGAACTGGAAACGTTAAAAAAATTGTAAAATGGTTTGAGATAGGGCCTTTTAAATTATTGTGGCCGTATAAAAATCGAGGCACTAAATAGGTTGGTCATTTTTGAAGCTTTCTCAATTTTTGCTCAACTTCAGCAACTACTTACCAAAATTCAACTTATTATCGATGTTGCTAATATCAATATACACATCGGAAATAAACCAGACAAAAATAATGGTTGTAGGACAAATGTTATGTATTGAAATTTTTTTATCATTTTTACAAAAACAACTTTTATGAATCGTAAACTTATGAACACAAAATAAAATATTCGAATCGTATAACTTAGTTTTTTTGTTTTTCTAAGTGTGTTGTATATGAAACGTACATAGTCCAAAACAAACCCATAATTTGTCTACATAACACCTGACGATGAGTAGCAACAAAAGAATAATTCAATAATACAAATAATGGCCAAACCATATATCCATCTTTTAATAAACTCCAATAACGATCTTGCATAAATTCAACAGATTCATTAAATGATTTTCCACGTATTAATTCCTTTATTACTAAATACATAACCAATGAGACTGGTTTAAATAAAAATTGATCATAAATCATTTTCAGTAGAGCTGCACTAGATTCAGTTCCAAAACGACGAATTAAATATTTATGCCAAACATACATGATAGGTGACACGTAGACAAATGCTAATATACAAAACTCAAATGTTCTTTGTGAATTATATTGATCAGTGGTTATTAATTGTGCTAAAAAATCTGCTAATGCTGATATGGTTACTGAACGTACTGTATGATAAATGTATGGATTTTGAAATGGTCTATCTATTTGTTCATCGTAATAACTGGCATAAATGGCAGTTTCCATACCCAGTGACGGCATGAAGAAGTAATCATTTTTTGCATAAACTCAAAATGATTTGTGTCCAGGTGAAGTTCACTCCTTTTTTACACGTGATGATTTTTAATCTACATACAATTAATTTTTGAAACTAAACCTTAAAAAAATATTTTAACCATAAAAAAATATAAAATACTGAAATTTTGATATAAATAAATACTAAGTAAGAGTTTAAATAGCTGTTACCATGGTTAAGATAAATTTTGTGATACTAAAGCAGCGAATAGACTTTCAATAATTTAATTACAAAATTATCTAGTCAAAAAAATTGAACGATGGACTGAATGATTAGTACTTTTTTTTATAACAACTAACTTTAGAAAAATTTAAAAATACCTTTAAAATTAAGTATATATATTGTACAAAAATATACTATCTTCCAATATGCTTGGATGTAAAGAATAGTTTGAACTAGATATATATTTTTTGAATAATATTAGCGGAATCGTCCTTCTAATTAGCAAAAAAAAAAGTTATGGGCACGAAGTTCATGGTACCCTTAACTGTGGGTGCGTATCGTTAGACAGAAAAAAATACCGACAGACGCATGGACACCTCCATTTTATTTCCGAGATTAGTGCATGCCCACAGGCAAACGTATTCTTCAGCATTATGTAGATTATTATATTTTCAAACAGCGCTTGTTACAGCAAAATCGTTTGATAAAATAGGTTTAGTTTGCATTTATTAAGAAGAATTTGAAGTCATTGTAGTGGTAGGTAATTACATTTTAAAATTTCCCAGCTTTGCTGTGGTTAACATTGAAGCAGTGATAATTCACAAAAACAGAAGTCTGAATTTAGTGTCATCTTGTGATTTTATAACAGATATTAAGCAACTGTTGCCTTCCCTGTTGCATTTGAACTTAATATATAGATGTATATAAATTTAATATATCAAGTATAAAACTTACGTTTATGATGGTTTTGGAAAATTTCATGTAATCAACAAATTGAGACACTTTTCTATCTAAAAAAGGGTCCACCACCAGTGGTAGGGCGGGATCCTACAAGTAAATTTCGTCGTCCAATTACTTAACTTTTTTTATCACTTTTCTTGAACTATATTTTCATCAATGAAGAATTGTTATTGCAATATTCCGTTCTGTGACATTATAGGAAGCAAGGTGTTTCTTCTCAAGAAGCTTAGAATCCATCCTGAGATTACATTTTACATTTTCGGCATATTTTTAATTTTAAAATGAATAATTTTTTTTAATTTTTGGTTAAAAATTAAAACTTTATAATACAAACAATAGAATCAAATATGTAAAACCGGAAAAATTTGGAAAATGATAATTTAAAATAAACTAGTGAAAAAAAATAATTCACTGAGTCAATGTTTAATTATTAGTTTTATTTTTATAAATAAGATAAGTTTTCTATCTTGAAGGTTTTTGAGAAAATTAAATTGTACCCTCAACGAAAAAATATTACCTTTTTTGTTTGGAATATTTTTTGTTGAGTAACTTTTATTCTATCTCTTACGGTTTTATTCTATCACTTGATATGAAAATTTCAACTTGATATCTCTTTTCGTTTAGAGTTATCCTGATGGCGGACGGACAAATTAGGTGATTTAATGAGCACCTATACCATCTTACCTTCTGAAACAGTTCTTCCTGCCCCGGCTTCTCCCACTTCTTTCTTTTCTATTTGGATATCATCTTCTTTCAATTTTAAAGCTAAATGTATATCCCATAATAAGAACATCAATTGTGTGAATAAGAATTGCATATTACGCGGTAACAAGTAATAATTAAATAATTGAACAAATGGCCAAAATATCAAACAATTCATATATAATTGAACATATATCCGTCGTACAATATCAATACTTCGATCTAATCGTTTCCCATCCATTAAACACAATAACATCACTCGATACGGTATTAATATTGACTTAATAAATATTTGTTCCACAATAAGTTTCGCTAGTATACAGATTCCATCATGACAATTGTAAAATATATAATTTAAGTATGCATATGTCATAAATGTTAATGGTTCACTAAAACCTAATTCCACAATAAAATACTGTATTGTACGCTTCGGTTCAATAACACCCGTTAATAATAGTTGCATTATAATATCATTTAGCATTACAAATAATGTTGTTAGAAAACAGTGTACAATAAATTCAAAGAATAATGATACTCTACAAACATGATTGGTTATAAAAAATAAGGTAGTCATTACTCTTAAGTTTTTTATTCGTTTTCTTTTTTAATCGTAATTGGTTTGCAATTTCTATTTGGACATTAGTATTGGTATTGTATTATTTTGTAATTTATTTCGCATATTTTTTATAATTTATCAAAAACATTATCCCCCATTAAACTTGAAATTTTGACTCATACCAACTTGATGCATCATCTGTTGATGTTTCTATGGTAATGCAAATGTTTATCTGGACCTCTCGAATATCATTGCAATGAAATTTACGTATTTCGACTATTTTTTTGAGTATCATAAATATTATAAGGGCGCATGGGCAACACCATACAAAAAACATATTGCATTTAGTTTGATAATCATTTTAACATACCTACACATAATGTTTAAAATAGTATAAAAATTCGATTTCCACAGAAATGACACTACATAATCAAAGTTAAGGCCTTATTTTTCTTTGTTGATTAAATACTTACATTAATGGGATGGAGTGAAACAATTAATTAGTGGTTTGAGAATTTTAGTTCACCCTTTTTGACTGGCCTATAAATGTTGCTTATTAACCTTACAATTTGTATCTTTTAATAATATTATTAAGCTTATTATTTTAATTACGTTTTATTATTTAAACATAAAATAAACCCTGATCTTATATATTTTAAATTAATATTTGTGTTGGTATGAGTAAAATGAAAAAGGATTTATTAAAAATAATTATAGGAGCGTTAATCCTTTTTTAATAAAAGGTACAAAGCTGTGATTGCGGTCAATATTATAAAACTTGAAAATATTTTATGTACTTTAATTTCTTCTCACCATACAAATATTTATCTCCGTGGAAATAGCACCGTCGCCCCATTAGCTAACCTAACCTAACCTTGACTAGAAGATTTTAAAGAGAGGACCTAGAAGATCTATTTATGAGAAGTTTGTAAAACTATCCTTTTGTAGAAGTCCAGCCGTTGTAAATTATGTTGTTTGATTCAAGGAACATGAATTTACGTCTTTTCAAACTTGAATATGTTTTAAACTGAAATATAGCTCAACAAAATACTCATCTATAAGCACTGACTTATAAAAGATTAAAACAATCTTTTTAGGGATATATTTTTTGAAATATACTTGTTTTGAAACGAATTTCTTTCTACATTTAAAAAATATACAAAATAAAATATATATTTTATTAAAAACAACGAACTTGCATATAAATCATATTATCATAGGGATAGTAATTGAAATAAATTTGTGAAAAGTATTAAAAGGATATTTATCATAGGCACTGGTAGGTAGATGTGTAGATACCTACTATGTTGGTAGTTGTATAGTTAGTTGTAACAACATAACATAACAAACCTGTTGTTGGTAGTAATTCCACTTGCAATATACACTACCTAAATATATACCGAATAAACAGCATGTCCCAGAAGTGCCGAGCCAGTCCCAGAATCTTGTTCGTTAAAGACTAGCTAAGGTAGGTCAGATACAGAAAAATGTTTCAAGCAAAAATTGTTAATTATAAAAGGTTACATCTTTTAGGTGGGTCAACTAGTTTTGTTACAGCTATGACTGATGGAAAATGCTTTATATAAGAAGGTTGTTCCTTATAAAAACACGAACACTTAATACATAGAAAATTTTTCTAAACTTGAAAAATTTCGACAGAAATTGAATGTGAATTTCTGCTAAAGCAATTAAATTTTAAATCCTAATTTTTGCTCAAATTTGGGTTCCGAGGAAGTTTTAAAAAAACTATACAATAGCATTCAAAAGCCAAACAGAGTTTCAAAATACCAAAGCATTTTTTTTTGTGTGTGTAAAGATAGTACATTTAATTTCAGCAAAATCTATTCATATTCGGAATAAAATATTTCAAGTAAAGACTGTTAGTTTTTGATAAGAAAAACTTTTTTAATTTAAAGTGGTCTTCTATCTCTTACCAGATACAAGTTAAATTAAAAAAACTAAAAAAAAAAGCCCCGACAAATTTTTCGGATACGGAACCCTAAACTCGCACTCGAAATATATCTCAGAACACTCTCCATTAAAATATCTGTTTCCTTAGAGCCTTCTACAAACTGTAGGGCTTTTGAGGATCATGGCCTATTTTTTAGATGTTTCTCTTGTAAATTATCTTTCAAACAAAACCAAAAAAAATTTTAATCGGTTCATTCCTTTAGGTGCTACGATGCCACAAATACGATGCTACGATGCTCGGGGGTTAACAAGAATGATTTGATCTTTAACTGATCTTGAAAAACAGGGGGCAGTCCTAGTGGCCTATGCAATACCGTACCTGTGATACGTTTGTTTTGTCTGACAAATTTTTATGTATCTGTCAGTAGAAGAGTCAAGCCGGTTTCAGCACAGTTTGACCTCAAGTAACCCCACTTTGATGGTACACTTTTCCAAAAAGGGCAAACCTAGGTGAATGTTGGAAACCTCGGAAGTTGGAGGGGATAGATGACGTCATTGACCAATAGTAAATCAAGATGGCGTTGGGAGGTGTGGTGGGGCGTGGCTGACAGAGCGTTAGTGTGTTTCTTGGCGGAAGTGGGGCTTAAAGTGGTGGGCGTGGTTTTGGAAGTGGGGCTTAAAGGGGGGCGGGAATTGGACGTTAGATAATCGAGCCCACTTTCAACCCCAAAGAATGGTACACTTTTCCAAAAAGGGCAAACCTCGGTTGAATGCGAAGTTGGAGGGGGGGGACATCATTGACCAATAGTAAATCAAGATGGCGTCGGGAGGTGTGGTGGGGGAAGGAATGGCTGCCTAAGCATTGATGACGTCATTGGCTTTGACCAATAGTGGCGGAGAGTGAACAGGGGGCGGGACGTAAGGGCAAACCTAGGTGAATGTTGGAAACCTCGACATTGGCCAATAGTAAATCAAGATGGCGTCGGGAGGTGTGGTGGAGGAGAATAATGGCTGCCTAAGCATTGATGACGTCATTGGCTTTGACCAATAGTGGTGCTTGACGGGGAGTGAACGGGGGGCGGGACGTTGACATTAGTTAGCAATTTTCAAGAATATGTTAATTTGACCTTGAAAAATATTGTAATTTGACACTTTAAATATACATGATAAAATTCAAGATACGTGACCGGATGTTAATTTTTTTTTTTTTTTTTTTTTATTGAGTCAGCATTGTAATATGACACTTGAAATTTACATAATAAAAATACATGTTCAAACTTGTTTGAATGGACTTTGATCTTAAAATAATTTCACACGTGTCAGCAATTTTCAAGAATATGTTAATTTGACCTTGAAAAATATGATATCATCATCTTGTAACAAGTTCAAACTTGTTTGAAATAATTTTACATGTGTCAAAACACGTGACCGGATGTTAATTTTTTTTTTTTTTTATTGAATTAGCAATGTAATATGACACTTGAAATTTACATAATAAAAATACATGTTCAAACTTGTTTGAATGGACTTTGATCTTAAAATAATTTTACACGTGTCAGCTATTTTCAATAATATGTTAATTTGACCTTGAAAAATATGATATCATCATCCTGCTACAAGTTCAAACTTGTTTGAACATGTTCAAACTTGTTTGAACATGTTTAAACTTGTTTGAATCGCATTAGATCTTAAAATAATTTTACACGTGTTATGAGATTAGAATAAAGGTTTTATTTAATAAAAATCTTATAAATATTTTTTTTTATTTATTAATGATTAAAATTTACATTTTAAAAAAAATTTACAGAAAAAAATTATTATTATGAATCTGAAAAAACACACAAAGTATTGGTGACACTACAGTTCAATAAATTCATCAAATCCATTCCTATAACGACCTGCATTCATAGAGAAATTTTTCATTATTACAACAAATCCATTTGGTAAACTCCAACAATGTCGACATAAATCATGAAATTTTTGAAAATTCATATCAGAGCCAACATGATCGTAGAATATGTGTTTTAGATTCATTTCGTCCGTTTTGAATAACACCAAGCAATTAACATTGTCCCTTATGTTATGCTTTGGAACACGTGCGTAGCTTTGACATAGATAGAAACAATCAATTTTTCGATGACGGCCCATACTAAAGTATTCTCTAATTCTCTGTTGTGAATGACAGCTCACATCATCAAAAATGAAAAGACTTTTTTCTCGAGCTTCATTCGGACTAAGAATTTCACTAGTATCACTAAATGGAAAATATCCAACCCCTTCCACTAATTTTAAAGTCTCTTCTAGTAATTGATATTTCGGTTGGTAAAGAGATTTACTATACACATAAATGTTTTCAAAGCGTAAACCGTTTTCATCATAAATTAAATTCAACATAACATTGGTTTTACCACAACCACTAGGGCCACATATTATTGTTCGTAGTGAATCTGAAAATAGAGGACCATGATATGTTTGTGTGTCTGTATTTTCTGGTATTAAATTTTCAACACTCAGAGCGGGTTGTTGTTTATGAAAACGCATTTTTAATGTAACTAAGACTAAAATTTCAATACAACCCATTTTATAAACATTTAAATATATGTGAACTTAATTGTTTAAATCATTTAGTAGTATGTCACATCAGAAGCAACAACACAAAGGAAGAGGTATTGTTAACACACTTATAAATAAATTACCGTTTGAGTTACACATACCAACTTATCAATATTGTGGACCTGGAACTAAGCTGGCTGAACGATTAGCGCGTGGTGATAAACAAAAAAACGCATTGGATCAGGCTTGTATGGTACATGATATAGCATATTCAAAAAGTAAAGACTTAAAGGAGCGTCATCTAGCAGATAAACAATTAGCTGAAGCCGCTTGGAAACGTGCCAAAGCATCTGATTCAACAATTGGTGAAAAAGCATCCGCTTTATTCGTTACAGGCGCCATGAAGACAAAAACTTCACTTGGTATGGGATTAAAAAAGAAAAAGACGAAAAAGACAAAGAAAACTATAAACTTTACAGCATCAGTGCGAAAGGCACGAAATGCATTGAAAAAATCACAACCAACGGACTTAAAAGCAGCTGTAAAAATAGCAAAAGCAGCCGTGCGAGGTCAACGTATTAAAGCACCCACACGTGTAATACCAGTTCCAAAGTCTGGTGGTGTACTTCCATTAATTCCAATATTCGCAGGACTCTCTGCTTTAGGTGCTTTGGCTGGTGGAGCGTCGGGTATTGCTAAAGCCGTTACAAATTATAAAAGTGCTCGTGATCAACTTAATGAGAGTCAAAGACACAACAAAACAATGGAAGCTATAGCAATGGGTAAAGGCTTGTATTTAAGACCGTACAACAAAGGCATGGGGTTATATTTAGCAAAAAACTAATTGAAACGCTACCACGTAGAGCACTTTACGATACGGAGCTACGTGCGTATGCTAAACAATTTAAAATTCCGTATTTTCGTGGTGTATTTATGCGTGACACCCTACCCAAAAGACCATATAAATATGAAACAGGAATTATCAACCATGATGTATCCAAAAATAGTGGTACACACTGGACGGCATATAAAAAGTACAATCGAAGTGTCATCTATTATGATAGTTTTGGAAATTTGAGACCGCCAGTGGAAGTCATTAAATATTTTAACGGATGTGACATTCAATATAATTTTGATAGACAACAACAGTTTAATACTCCGATTTGTGGACATCTATGTATACAATTTTTATTAAATAAATAAACCAGCAAATCTTGTATTCACTTCATTCAAAATCAAGATGTCATACATGCTTACATTTACAGGGAATAGCTCTTTTTTAACAACAGACTATTCTCCACCAATTGAATTAGATAAAAATGAAAATTATGAAATGGGTCTAGTAGATTTACAAGGGTACAATTCCATACCTAATATACACAGCCACAATAACATGTTTTATTACGATGATAAAGTTATAGAAATACCACCAGGGTCTTATGAAGTTGAAGATATTGAACGTTATTTAAAAGAAGCTGTAGGCGATGAGGTGACACTACAAATAAATGCTAATACAAATACATTAAAATGTGAAATAAAGTGTACCGTGATAATAAACTGTGAACCATCAGATTCTGTTTGTCGCATGTTGGGATTTAATAAACGAAAACTAGATGCAAATAAAAGACATGAAAGTGACAATACAGTTAATATTTTACCTGTAGAAACAATTTATGTTCAATGTAATATTACAAATGGATCGTATCATAACAATGAAATCAGTCACACATTGTTTCATTTTTCACCAAATCTACCACCAGGTTATAAAATTGTGATACATCCTATGAATGTTATTTATTTACCAATCAACTGTCAAACTATAAGCAACATTACGCTCACGTTAGTGGACCAAACTGGTAAATTAGTTAACTTTCGAGGTGAAAACATTACAATTGGATTACACTTGAAAAAGATATAATGGGTTTTGTATTTAATCATCCTACACGTTATGCTGGAGGCAGTGTTTCTACAAACCGTCTCATAAAACAACCTCAATCGAGCAACAATAGAATAAATAATCACAAACAGTTATCATACGAAAATAGAAAATTTCTTCAATCAATTGGCTTAAAACTAAAACGGCCAATTGTTGGGTAAAATTTAGTTGCTGGTTTAAAATAAAGAAATCAGTTATACGAATAAAATTCAATTGTATTAAGAAGAAGAAGAATGGCAGAAATACTAGAAGTGACCAATGTACCTGAGTACGATAATGTTATTACAGGATTAGAGTATCACAACCACCAAGCTTATAATTCATCGAAATTTGAATCAAGCGATGAGAGTAGAATTTGCATTCAATCACAAGACTTGTACACATTACCAAGTGAAAGTGTTTTAAATATCGAAGGTCAAGTGACTGATGATGATGATACAAATGTAGCCAGCTTCATATCGAATGCTATATCATTTATGTTTCATGAAATTCGTTATGAAATTGGTGGTAAGGTAATTGATGTGATTAATAACGTAGGCATCGTTAGCACTATAAAAAACTATCTATCCCTAAACGAAAATCAAAGTAAAGCTTTAGAGAATGCTGGCTTTGGTGAAAATTTTAAAAAGAATGCTGCTGGTTACTTCAATGTTCGTATTCCGTTGAAAATGTATATGGGTTTTTTTGAAGATTATCCTAAAATTCTCGTAAACATGAAACAAGAAATCGTTATTGTTCGTGCAAATGATGATATTAATTGTTTTACCTCAACTGTCGCAACAAGCAAACCTAAAATTAAAATCAACAAATTAGAATGGTGTGTTCCATACGTTAAAGTGTCTGATAAAATGCGAGTCGAATTATACAACTTAGTCAATCAAAATGATGATTTGAGGTTATGGTTTCGATCAATGGAATGTCTACTTATACCAGAACTACCATTAACTGATAGACATGTGTGGAGTGTTAAAACTAGTGTAGAATGTCCTAACTACGCTGTTATCTGTTTCCAAACAAATCGTGACCGCAACATTTTAAAAGATTCCAGTCAGTTCGACCATTGTAACATAACAAATTTGAAAGTCTATTTAAATGGTGAAGCCTACCCATATGTGAATTTGAATCTAAATTACACAAATAATCAAACAGCGTTACTGTATGAAATGTATTGCAATTTTCAAAAATCGTACTATAGACGCTCTATAACAGAACCATTGCTAGATAAAGAAACGTTTATAAATAAATCACCTCTATTTGTCATTGACTGTTCGAAGCACCCAGAGTCACTTAAATCTACAACAGTGGACTTGCGCGTTGAGTTTGAAGCTAGTGTTAATTTCCCAGCTAAAACGCGTGCGTATTGTATAGTGTTCCATGATCGATTATTTAAATACAATCCACTCACGAATATTGTGAATAGAGTGGTTTAAAATGGCGTACATAGTGGACGTACAGGGTTTCAAAGTAAACAATGAATTCATCGTTAAAGAACTTAGTTTTGTGGATACAAATGGGAACCATTTTGGACATTATGTATTCAAACCACCATTTCCATTTAACACATTAAGTGATTCAGATAAGAAACAAACAATTTGGCTCTCAAATAATTACCATGGCTTATACTGGAATCAAGGAGCCACCGATTATTGTGAGTTATCAACCATTTTAACACATATTGCTAATCATAATGTAATATACTGCAAAGGTGAAGAAAAGAAAATTTGGATTAAAAAATTAATTCGAAATTCAACAAGGGCAGTCCACATTGAAAATTTGGATGGTGGAAAACCACTTCATAGGAATGACAGTGTATCAAAAGCTCTATGCATCTATCAACATAAACATTGTACCACAAATATTATTATGTATTTATTACATTATTTTTTTAATAGATCTTTATACGGAGGTGCTTGTTGTTGATAAATTAGTGTTAATGATTAAAAAAGTTTTAACAATAAATAATATTAAAAATAAAATAATTGTCTTTATTCATATTTTGTATTTTGTTTTAATCTAAAATTGTAATTTTTTTTAAATAAAAATTTTTTTTTATCTTATCTGTAGTACAAGTTGATTTATTATTCCTTATAAAGAGCATATTATATAGGTTGATTGATGATGCTTGTTAGGTTATTAAGCGCTGTTTATTAACTGTATAGATCATTTAACTTGTGAGCTTTCATGTGATAACATGCTTCAGACAACGAAACAGCTAGCTAAGTTGAGCGATATTATACAGAAAAAGTATAACGCACTCAAAGCTGATGAACAAAGAGCGACCATTTCATTAGAAAAAACATTTAAGCCCATCACTGATCCGCTGAATCAGCTAGTAGAAAAACAAGAGAACGAAAACGATTTTACTCGAATTAATATAAAACGCAAGATAGAAGATGATACCTTAGAAGACAATAAAGATGAACTATTAAATTATACGCCAATGAAGGCTCGAAAATTATTTGAAGATACTCCAGTAGTCACAAAACAAAATCTATCAGACACCTATGAGGATGAGGCATTACACACTCCTGATGTTGTATTTAGGGAGGTTATAAAATCACAAGAGAATAATCATCATGCACTTCAACATTTTACAAAGACTTATGGAGATGTGGCTGGTAAATACATTTATTTTATATTATCGAATAAAGATGATAAGCTTATCGATAATATTTACGGATTACGTTATGATAATGCTGCTGATAGATTATATGTAGGTAATTCAGTTGTTTACATTAAGCATAACAATATACAAGTCAACGAAAAATGGTATGACGGAACATCAGGTTTATATGAGCTTTTAGTAAAACAGATACCAAAAAATTATTCAGAGCAAGACATGCGTAACTATTTGGAAATTGTAACATCAACAAACGCTAATAGACGGAATTATGACTCTCAGGGTCAAATTCAAGGAACTAAAAGTTTTAAGTATAAAAATATCATTAAGAAACATCTATACCCATCGGCTCCTGCTTCTGGTAGCGGTCTAACATTATCACGAGTAACTAATAATCCCATAGACTATGTGTACTGGAATACAATCGATGAACTTTGTGACAGATTACGGCTGTTATGCGCATCACGTGACGCGGGAAATTTCAGCCATCAAAATGAAATCAATAGTTTGATACAAGAGTTAAGGGAAGAAAATATAATATACTGAAAACCATACCGGTTTCTAAACAGACCAGTATTAAACAGGTCAAAACCTGTATTAAACAGATACAGACCAGTATTAAACAGGTTAAAACCAGTATTAAACAGGTACAGGCCAGTATTAAACAGACCTGTTTACATACAGACCTGTTTAGATACAGATCTGTTTAGATACAGACCTGTTTAGAAAGAGACCTGTTTAGATACAGACCTGTTTAGAAACAGACCTGTTTAGAAACAGACCTGTTAAGAAACAGACCTGTTTAGAAAGAGACCTGTTTAGAAAGAGACCTGTTTAGATACAGACCTGTTTAGAAAGAGACCTGTTTAGAAAGAGACCTGTTTAGAAAGAGACCTGTTTAGATACAGACCTGTTTAGAAAGAGACCTGTTTAGAAAGAGACCTGTTTAGAAAGAGACCTGTTTAGAAACAGACCTGTTTAGAAAGAGACCTGTTTAGAAAGAGACCTGTTTAGATACAGACCTGTTTAGAAACAGACCTGTTTAGAAAGAGACCTGTTTAGAAAGAGACCTGTTTAGAAAGAGACCTGTTTAGAAAGAGACCTGTTTAGAAACAGACCTGTTTAGAAACAGACCTGTTTAGATACAGACCTGTTTAGAAAGAGACCTGTTTAGATACAGACCTGTTTAGAAAGAGACCTGTTTAGATACAGACCTGTTTAGATACAGACCTGTTTAGAAACAGACCTGTTTAGAAACAGACCTGTTTAGAAAGAGACCTGTTTCTTATTAGACCTGTTTAGATTTTATATTTATTATATGTAATTATTTAAATTACATCATAACCTATTGAGAACTCATTATGAATGGTATAGATAAATTTGGAAGTCCTCTCTTCAAAAATTATCAAGATTCATATACATCACATAATGAATCAATACTTCGATGTAATGGCGGAAATAATTGCTTCGATGCAAAACAAAGACGAATTGTGAATGTTGGGAAACCTATAAATAAGCAAGATGTTGTGAACTTGGAAAGTCTTGGGCAGTGTTTGTCATTAGATGATAAAGAATCATACTTTGACGCAAAAAATAAAAAAATAAGTAATGTAGCAAGTCCAGAATTTTCAACTGATGCTGTGGATTTATACACCCTTATCAATCATGTTAGTGATAAAATCAATAACACTACTGAAATATTTAACGAGAGTCTGAAAAAATTAAATGGTTATTTTCGAATATCAATACGTAATACACAACCAACAAAATTTTATTCAGATCCAACTGCTGATTTTGCATGGTATATATTGGAAAATAATACAAGAGTTTATGTATTTAGATTCCCAATCTCTGTGATGATACATCATTTAGATATTAAACCAACATACTGTGAGGTCTTCAAAAACGATACTATTATAGATAAAAATAAACTTAATACATTAAAATCAAACGATTATTTAACGTTTGGTATTCCTAAAAGTTTCATGACTACAAACTCTGATTCCATGTTATTATATGTTGACATTGGTATAAAATATAAATTAATAGATGGATAAAAGACGAATTGTTGTGAATGAGCTACATAAACCAGCTCGACGTAATTATCCAAGAAGGCGTGTAATCATTAAGGGGCTCAATGATTTATTTCAAGCTGATTTGGTAGAAATGATCCCGTATGCAAGACAAAATACCAACTTTAAATATATTTTGGTGGTCATCGATTGCTTCTCCAAATATAGCTGGGCTATGCCACTAAAGTCCAAGAGTGCTGTGGATGTCACTAATGCCATGGAACAGATTATAAAAGATCGTACACCTAAAAACCTTCAAACTGATAATGGTACGGAATTCTATAATGAAAAATTTAAGAGATTGATGAAAGAGTACAACATAAACCATTATTCTGTATATTCAACTAAAAAGGCGTGTATTGTGGAAAGATTTATACGCACACTGAAATCGATGATGTACAAACATTTCAGTTTGTATGGTAATTATAAATGGATAAAAGTATTACCGGAATTGATTAAACAGTACAATAATTCATACCATCGGACAATCAGGATGAAGCCATCACAAGTCAATACACGAAACGAAAAACGGATTTTAAAAGATTCATACAATCATATTAAGATGGTGGGTCCAAAACAAAAATTTACAGTTGGCGATCATGTAAGGATAAGTAAATTTAGAACGACGTTTGCTCGTGGTTTTCATCCATCATGGACACCAGAAATATTCACCATTCGCGAGGTGAAACTTACAAACCCAAGAACATATTTACTGAAGGACTACAACAACGAAGATATAAAGGGTGGTTTCTATGCCGAAGAATTACAAAAAGTTCGCGATCCAAACATTTATTTAGTGGAAAAGGTCTTAGCTAAACATGGATCCAAAGTTAAAGTCCGGTGGTTAGGGTTCGACTCTTTACACGATTCATATATTGATAAAAAAAGTCTCCTTTTATAGTGGAACGTTTTTATGAACATACTTGTAACAATAAAAAATTTGTTATAGTGGACCGTTTTTGTGAACATATTTGTGTTTTATAAAAAAATAAATAAAAAATATCACATTGTAAAAATATTATTTTTATTGTAAAATTTTATCTATAACATATAAAAACAGAGTTGTATTATAATAATATTTAAAAAATATATATTTATAAATTATCGAAAATACATTATAATTATTATTCTGAAAAGTGTCCATTGTCACCATCATCATCTTTCTTCATAAGATAATTTTCAATTATTTCTTTCACTTGAACATAGTCGGATAACTCGTCTGATGTAAATACACTGTAGTAAGATTGTTCAAAAATGGATAGTCCTACAATTCCATCTTTTTGTCCAGAGTGGATATTTTTTAAAATCCAGTTCCAAATTTGTTTGTCTTCATCGTCTGACGATGGGGAAAATTTCACTTCTAAGTCCATTTGTTCTACCTTATCAATAAGGTAGTTTAAAGTTTCCGGTCGACCACATTTAATTGCCATATTAACTAATGTTTTAAAATACTTTGTTAACACATTGTTTATAGTACTTAAACTACAATTTTCTTTAATCATATTAACAATACAGTTATTATCACTAGTATGATTACCAAAGTCTTGCATTTTGTATGTTTAAACTAACACTAAATTGTTTTCTATAATAATTCTACCTAACTATCAATTTTTTTACACCCCCACCACTACTCTATCAATTGTTCATGCGCACTACTCTATCAATTGTTTGTACACCTATCACAATACCGAACCACTTTGAGGATCATCACAACAACAGCAGGACACATTTCTGAAACAACAGCAAAAATTAGCTAAATATTAAAAACATAAAATATAAAATACTTACACTCAACAAATAATGCTATAGTGGCCCCATGGTTTTGTTTCACATGAATTGTGAGTAATGTGTCGTTTTTGGTCAAATGGTGATAAGCCCACTTTCTGCTGTTTGATGGTATGTAAGCGGTGTCGCTTGGATTGGATGCTTTGCTGAACACGGTAAAAGTTACGGTTCTCAAGCAAACACCGCTTATAGTCCTCAAAAGTAAGTTTTCGGATAGCTGACTTCTTGAGACCCTTGGATCGTTTAGTCTCTTTTTTATTTTGCACCCGAATAGCATACATTTTGCTACGTAATCCGACAAATTCTAGCATAACATCACCATTATTTTCATCGGACATTAAACCCTTGACTTTCTTATTACGTAGTGGCATACCATAGATGTTGTCGGGTGCATAGTCAGCCGTATCAAAACGATTAATATCCTGTTTCATGACCTCATAGACGTCAGTATTTCTCACGCTATAAATTAGACTATCGGTGTCTGTGTATAATAACCTGACATTTGTGGGGTTGTACCGTTGGTACATGTAGTTGTAGTGGAAGTCATACACAAACGTTTTCGATATGTCTAAAATTGTGAAGCCTATGTAGATGGGTTTGTTGAAACGTATCTGTGATTTTTTCATTTCAACAATACTGACGTCATTGTCGAGCACCATCATACTGTGAAAATTGGGGTTGGCAATTAATTTCTTCACACCATGTTTTCCATCCCAATTTTTTCGTATGTACACAACCCGATGTTTCCTCACATTCTCCATGGTTTTACCGAAGATGGCATTAATCATGAGTTTGAATAATGCTTTTTCAAACTCATTTGAGGCGTTCTTGCGCATCTCGGTATTGAAATCAATATATGGTTTCAACCATGCAGATTGATCGAATTGTAACACACGGTGGTATTTTGTTACCTTAACACCGAGTTGTGTATACAGTTTTAAATTCCTGTAGTGCACGACATAGTTGGTCTTATTGTAAAGGGTTGACAGAAGATATTTTTGTTTTGATCCAGGTGGTTTCGTTGTCTCCGGACATGGCGGTAAATCGCTAAAGTTATCATGTAGATGTTGGGGTATTTCAAGGTCTACTTCTAAAATGTACCCGACTGGTGAATCATCTGCAACATCCTCGATGTTTGGTGTGTCGACCCACTTAAAATTTCCTGTTGGTAGGTATCCACACATTGCTGCACCATATAGGTTCACCACATCGTAATACATAAGGTAGACATCTTCTTGAGTTTTATCATACCCCTCTTCCATGTACTTATTGTTTGCCTTAGCATAGCGATTAGAACATTGACTTACACCGCCTCTGATTCCTTTCTCGATAAACAACAAGTCATCAATATCCGTGAACAATTCCAATTTGATATTGGTGTATTTCAACATGGCGCTCCACGTATAGCCAGGAAGTGTGTAATAGTGACTAGGATCGAGACTATAGCTATGAATACAAGTGTTACGGAAATTTTCAAAAATATCCGCAAGTAGTAACACATCAGTTTTCATATACAGGTCTGAATAATCACCTAGTGTATGTAAATTGAATGTGTTCCATACCTGTATCGCATGGTTATAATCCTCATCCGTTATGTGTTCATCTGTTAACACACTGTAGAACGCCTCCTTTGGTGGTAATTTTGTCTCTTGGAGACGTCCCCAGCTACTCATGTATTCATATGGAAATACACCTTTTCTCGTTAGCAATTGAAATTGTTCATCATTACTGACCTATAAAAAATTAAAAAACAAATTACAACCCTGTATTAAAAATTAATTATTTTTTATCATTTACCTCTTTATGTAAAATGGATTTTTTATCATTATCTAAATATGAGGCCAGATTTTCCAACTTGTCTGCGAGAAATCGGAAGGAATCAATGAATCTTAATTGAATGTCCGAGACGTGCTTTGTGAAACTGATGTACTTTTCTTTGTTGATGGGCAACACATCAACTTGACCGTCGATTTCCGTCAGCAGAGCTTCAATAATAAAATGCGAATCGTATCCACTTAAGTTGTGCATCACAACAGGTATCACCCTTGAATCTTGATAATGCAGATTACAAAATTGGTGTGCTGCTCCACGGTAGATACCTAAAATAGATTAATATAAAATTAGATGAAATTAAAAAATAATAAATAACCTGCATTACCTGTGCGATGTGAATGGTCGCGAACACGTATGGAATTGGATACGAAATCTTTACCACAAATGTGACACTTCTCTGCTGACATAAAATCCAGTTCTTGTTCGACGGTGAGCGGATACATTGGTTTAACGTGTTTTATTTTTTGCTCTAATGAGTACGCTACTTGTTCCAGTTCATGAACAAACCACTTGACACAATCAGCACCACGGTATGCCTTATAAAACGATTGGTTGGGATCATGGGTACAATGAACATAGTAACCTACACTGTAGGGTACATGTTTTTGAATATTTTTTGTATAAGACCCATGATCCATTTCCATGTCTTCATGATGTTGTGGTACCAATAACGCCTCAAAGTCAGCGTACACCATATACTCAACACGTTCCTTGCTGTTGAAATCTTTGAACTCAACGAACCGCTCGTCATCAGTTTCAGGCATTCGTACCCGCACTGCTTCTTTCTCACCACAATTTACTGAATGCTGTTGGAGTTTGACTTCTGTAGCAAAATAGTTGAGACATCGATCACATAAATAAATTTTATGCTCGCGTTTTGTTACACCCGATTGACTCAACTTTGCTAAATTTTTTATCCAGCAAAAGTGGTGACTGTTCCCATTCTCCACAGCCAATAGATGAATTTTCTTCCCCGCAGTGTTCGAACTAACGCGTACAGGGAAAATTTCCAAACCATGTATAAACGTATCTTTGTAGCCGTACACATTAATCGATAGCTGCGGGTTCATCTTTTCAAATTTATTAATTTGATCCAGAGACATGGGGAACTTTAATCCATCACATTTTAAATGATGTTTATAATGCGGGTACTTAGTTAAACGTTGAGGATTCCTTTCAACCGGGTAAAGTGCTGACATTATCGACCATAGAAAACAATGTTGGTCTTTATTCTGGACATTAACCACAGCCAATTTATTTTTGATGACTGGTGGTAGTTCACAAAAAGTCCCAGCTGTGATCGGAGAGTACTTATTCATGTGGACTCGAATATTTATGATCATGTCAAGAGCCCAACCGCTATCGCGTTCCTGGAATTCTTCCAATTTTTTCAGCAAATAGTTTTTGACATGATCAATGTACCACTCCTGCATGTCCGTTGTCAGATACATTTCCTTGGCCGGCGTTATAAAAGTTTTCAAATCCTCCTCTTTGGTGGTGGGCTTAATGAAATTGCCCGTGAACATAATATACACCTGAAATAAAATTCAAGATCTCATTAGACTATTTAAATTATAAATCTTAAATTTTACTTACCTTGAGGGGATGCTTCACTAGCTCACGCCGAACGTGTCTTCTAAACATTGGAAATGCCCGGTTGAAAAATATATTTGGATCTTTATAATCCAAATTTGTAATCATACCAGTCTTCACCCTGCCCTGGTGGTGGGTTTCAATTGTCTCCCAGATTAGATGTCGATTTTGTTTTTTGGTGACTCCACCACCTTGTTTAACTAAATCTAATCGCAGTCGGTGAAGTTGCCGCTGGTATGATTTACAAAGTCCAATATTAGCTTCAAGACGCAGAGGATTTTCTTTCTTTAACATCAACATCTTTTTGAATAAGCGGATGTTCTGCTTATTAAGTATCATCCATCGCTCAGCTTCCTCCACCGTCTTGATGAGCCTCAACGCTCTCTCCACTTTCTTCATCATATCAGTGCTACCACCTTGAGGTACCGCGTTTAGCGTTTGCATAACATTTTGTTCGTAGGTGTCCATCTTTCAAAAAAATTATATTTAAGTTTCACAATATTATTTAAAAAATTTTACACTTACCGTTATATTTTCAAATACTAAGCAAAATATACGTTACCGAACGTTCAACACTAAAGTTAACTTACAACTGAGTAATATTTGTTTTTTGTATAAAATATATAGACTAAGTTTAGAATAATAAATATACCAAAAACAAAAAAAAAAAAATAATAATAATAATAATAATAATAATAATAATAATAATAAGAAAAAACTAACTGAAGCAAAGGTGAATTTCAAAAGAGATACTTCAACAGCTACGTACATCACTTTTTATAGCATTATCCCCACCACTAAAAAGTTGTAATTTGATATTTTTATAATCGTAATTCAAACTAATTATTTTTTCTTGGAATTCAGACAAGTTTAAACATGTTCAAACAAGTTTGAACTTGTAGCAGGATGATGATATCATATTTTTCAAGGTCAAATTAACATATTATTGAAAATAGCTGACACGTGTAAAATTATTTTAAGATCAAAGTCCATTCAAACAAGTTTGAACATGTATTTTTATTATGTAAATTTCAAGTGTCATATTACATTGCTAATTCAATAAAAAAAAAAAAATATTAACATCCGGTCACGTGTTTTGACACATGTAAAATTATTTCAAACAAGTTTGAACTTGTTACAAGATGATGATATCATATTTTTCAAGGTCAAATTAACATATTCTTGAAAATTGCTGACACGTGTGAAATTATTTTAAGATCAAAGTCCATTCAAACAAGTTTGAACATGTATTTTTATTATGTAAATTTCAAGTGTCATATTACATTCTTGAAAATTGCTAACTAATGTCAACGTCCCGCCCCCCGTTCACTCCCCGTCAAGCACCACTATTGGTCAAAGCCAATGACATCATCAATGCTTAGGCAGCCATTATTCTCCTCCACCACACCTCCCGACGCCATCTTGATTTACTATTGGCCAATGTCGAGGTTTCCAACATTCACCTAGGTTTGCCCTTACGTCCCGCCCCCTGTTCACTCTCCGCCACTATTGGTCAAAGCCAATGACGTCATCAATGCTTAGGCAGCCATTCCTTCCCCCACCACACCTCCCGACGCCATCTTGATTTACTATTGGTCAATGATGTCCCCCCCTCCAACTTCGCATTCAACCGAGGTTTGCCCTTTTTGGAAAAGTGTACCATTCTTTGGGGTTGAAAGTGGGCTCGATTATCTAACGTCCAATTCCCGCCCCCCTTTAAGCCCCACTTCCAAAACCACGCCCACCACTTTAAGCCCCACTTCCGCCAAGAAACACACTAACGCTCTGTCAGCCACGCCCCACCACACCTCCCAACGCCATCTTGATTTACTATTGGTCAATGACGTCATCTATCCCCTCCAACTTCCGAGGTTTCCAACATTCACCTAGGTTTGCCCTTTTTGGAAAAGTGTACCATCAAAGTGGGGTTACTTGAGGTCAAACTGTGCTGAAACCGGCTTGACTCTTCTACTTCTGTCTCATTAGAGGGTGGTTAAGGACTTCTGAGACATTCTGTATATGAAAACAACTTTTTTTTTATATATGTAGGTTCGTATTTGTGTATGTCTGATAGATTAATGCAAATGGATTAACAAACTCTAGTTAGCAAGCTTAGTTGTAGGATCAAATCATCAATGGTAAATATGACAATGAAAAATATTAACTGTACTGCCTAGCAAACATACGATGTACGTAAAAAAGAGAATTTATTTAATTTGTGCATTACTGGATGTTTCAATATAATTGAATAGATCAGAGGAAAATTGTTCTAAATCGTCATAGTCTTCGGATTAATGTCCGAATATGAAACAGATGTTGAAAAGTGTCATGGTTGAAAGTTTTCGAAGCCTTGCCAAACATTGAAGTGTTTAATTTGCGAATTTTGGTTTTCGAGAAAAAAATCCCATCAACATGGCTTAAACTTTTAAAAGTAATTTTTCTGACTATTATAATACATTCCTTTCTAAAGCTATCTCGTACCTTGCATGTATTTTTTCGACATCTAAGAAAAATAAATCTGAAACTGCAGATAGCTAGTTTGTTGTAGGTATTAAAATTTCAAAGCTTCAACATTTCTTCTGCGATTAAAATATCGCAAATTTAAAAATCCACAATAGCATTTTTATTATTCAGTCAGGTTTTATATTCAGACATTATTGCAATGTGGGACATGTCACAATATCTCACATAGCTAATCAAAAATTTAATCCAGATTTACAAGTTACTTCGAGGAAAGTGGGTAAAAATTATGACGACCAGACAATTTAACGATCCTGTAGAAATTTTACCTAGATCATTCATTATTCCCATCTGTACACCTACACACCCTAAATATTTAATAAAATTGTATATGAATTGGTTAGTGTTTAATAATATAAAACACCCCAACACCAATGCATTTGTTGAAAGTAGACATATCTACATAAGTTTATATACCATATTTGAACACGAGGAGGTATATGCTGGGTTTTATTTCGTTTATATATTTATTACTCACATTTTGATTAATAAAACAATAATAACAGAAAATATATTATAAATTTATCAAATTAGATTTGTATTAAATTGTTTATTAAATTATATGATTTTGATAAGTTAATCTATAAAGTATATCTACTATTTATATATTTATTTATTAATTAAATAATGATTTAATTTTATTGTTTTATACAGATATATTTATTTTTACTCGCTCGTTTTACTCGCAAGAGGTTTGACCCCTATGACCGTCTTCAGCGTTGGCTCCACGTCATAGAAAAAAACATTACATTAAACAAATAAAAAACCGCATCTTTCAAGCTTGTAAAGAAGAAATGGAGTAGTTTTAGAGGTGTTTTTTTCATTTTCGAGGGATTATGATCCCAAATAGACCAAGAGTGGATGGATAATCAACTAAATTATTAACAAATTATGATTTTGGGAATAAAACATAGAAGCAGATAATATGAAAATTATTTCTACCCATTAAAAAGAAAAAAAGCAATATGAAAAATTAAAGAAAACTCTGTGTTATGAGAAACGAACCAATTTTATTAATATCACTTGATTGATATCATTTTAGAATATATACAAACCAACAGCTATTTTTCATTTTCGTATTTCTTATACATGATTATTTGAGTCGTGCTTTAATGCAAATAAATCCAGTCTTTAATCATGGTACCCCATTTGAATATCATCTATAGAATATATCTACGTATGTATACCAGAGCGAAGAAAAATTATCTAAAATTATTTCACCAATTTCTCTTTCATATAATTCTTCTTACACTATATATTATTTTATTATATACATTCTAAAATCTACCTCTTTCACTAGGTAACTCATTTATTTTCTTTCTGATCCATCCATTCGACTTAACTTTACTATATATCTCTCAACTCGACTTACTCTTCCTGTAACCAAGAAGATATGTATAGGTAATGAAGTTTAAATTCTACCTCATGCTTTCCTACTATATTGTAGAAACAAGAGGCACAGAAATAAGTGAGGACCATTATAGGATACAATAAACAGAAAAACGTACAATGTGGTTAGTATGATTCACCTTAGTTCGGAAACTACACCCAAAGACAATCCAAATGGAATTCTTTAGGGCTTGAGTTTAAGCATAAAATTTTATTCGTAGCTCAAAAATTTCTGAACAAATGAAAATGTACACATAATTGTGAATTTCTTTAATGTCTTTTAAACCCAACCTTACCGCAATTGCAGCGATATTATTAACAAAGATATTATTCGACGTTAAAATAATCCATGTTTATTAATTGGCACGTTTATTTTGAATGAAATACTTGTTAGGTAGCAAATAATCGTTAACCATTCAAAAGAACTACAAAATAGCTCAATCGATGTAAAGAACTAATGAAGTTCACGCAAATTTAATTTTAAAAGGTTCATTTTGTGATTAATTCATGAAAGAAATAAAAATCTTTATGCGAACTTTTTTCTTAATTAGTATTTTTAAATTAAAAAATGAGTGCGTTCGTGGGACCCCCGTTAGGAACGAATTTCGTAACGAAACTTGAAGAAAAAATGGAGAAGTTAAATAAATACTTTATACAATTTTATTAACTTACTTTTCTTAATCTGTATTATACGTAGAACCTGTTTTTGATTGCTCATCTAAATAAAGATATAAAATAATAAGTTATAATATTTAAATAAATATTTAACGTTTAAAATTGTTGTTTATTTGGCGCAAACACGCGCAAAAAACCTATAAATTATTAAGGGTAGATACCATAAGGATAACAAAGGCAATGTGTCGTCCATATTTTAGATTGATTTATTAAAAAAACATCTTAAATTGTTCATTGCGTGTATCGAAGAAGTGTGGAACATAATACTGGATTAATTACCATTTTCAACAGGTTTTTGTATCTTGTAAATAGCAAAACGTTTCTATTACACTGGACAGTTGAATTATAACCAAAATGTACAACATCCATAAACCCATAATGATATAAATCTGACTTGAGAAACAAGATATACACCAGTTAATCCTAGGGTTTAAGTCAGTACACTAATCAGCAATACCTACTTGTTTGCCTGCGTACGTATCGGTATTATACGTAGTTTGTACGTATATATAGCCTATTGTATTATATATGTAATATTATACATTTTACGATAGATTCACAACAACAGGATGATGGGCTACAGTGAATTAGTGATCCCATCTAATCGTTTACCACCTGTGTTCCAACATTTAAGAGTATATACATATACATTTGTAACAAACCATACAACCGAATAAAATAAGTAAGAACATTCATTCTGTTAGTCATATCCTGTGCTTTCACTAATTCATAATTCTCCTACTATCGTTCAATAGGTACTAACATTATTATGGATTCAAGGAAGCTGGGCACTTAAATTATTATTATTATTACAATATGATAATTAATATTATTAGATCAGAACTTTATTTGCTAATTATCTGAGATTCTCTACTCGTTTGAAAAACAGAGTAGATCTCTTTCATGCATATACCTCTCATGAAAACTATCAACTAAATTAATGTGCTTTGTAAGGACGGGATTCTAATTCGCTACTCTAAACATACCGCAAATTGAATTGGTCAAGAAAACTCGTATTAGTATCTTAGTTAATTCTTCCTAAATCAAAGTGGTTTCGATAAGCACTATGTGTAAAGTATAACGATTCCAGTTTCGTAACATACCGCAAATTGAATTGGTTAAGCCGATGCCTAAACCTAACGAGCCATTAGACTTGATTATCTTCGTTCAAAGACACCCAGTGTTAAGAAAAACTCGTATTAGTATCTTAGTTAATTCTTCCTAAATCAAAGTGGTTTCGATAAGCACTATGTGTAAAGTATAACGATTCCAGTTACGTAACATACCGCAAATTGAATTGGTTAAGCCGATGCCTAAACCTAACGAGCCATTAGACTTGATTATCTTCGTTCAAAGACACCCAGTGTTAAGAAAAACTCGTATTAGTATCTTAGTTAATTCTTCCTAAATCAAAGTGGTTTCGATAAGTACTATGAGTAAAGTATGACGATTCCAGTTTCGTTCCCTTCTTGGAATGTTAGCTTTTCGCTAGCGGTTATCGAGCTTACAAAAGGTATTTAGTATACCAATAAGTATTCTCATCTATACATATAAAATTCTTTGTCCTGAATGACTGATTGATTAACTGATTTGTGGATCAAGGTATAGTCTAAACTTCTGATCGTGATGTTCTTTATATGACGTAAGTACCCGATTAGAAAGGATTTTCCGAAGTTATACACCTAAAAGGATGTAAAACGATAACAAAATTTGTATGGGACAACGTGATTCCCTTCTCCAATCTACTTCAAATTTTGAATAAACATTCATTAATGGAGGACGAGTTTCGTATTTTTATTGGAACTTATCGTCTTACCGGCTTAAAAAAAGACGTTTTGGGGGTGATTTTTTCCATCGAAGTTGATATTCGTCATTTTTTAAATAAATACTTAACCGATTTTAAAAATTATTTCACCTGTAGAAAGTTACATTATCAGCGAGTATCATGGGCTAAATTTTATTTTCAATAAAATCAGGTTTCCGCACTAAAAAAGTTTAAAGGAAAATAATAAATGCTAAGTTTACTTGTTTAATCAAAATATTTCAGAAATTTTCAGGGAATTTAATGTCCAGCTCATCTGTCAGTTAATAGCCAATGTACCTTTTCTCTTATTATTATTGCCGTAGTGCGCAGTTTTACCTCATTCCTACTTTTGCTTTTGGATAACATTTATATTATTAAATTTTATATCTTTATGTTGTTATGTCTGTGTTTATAAGGATTTTTTTCTCTCAATATATTTTACAAGTATTGTACAACCATATTTTCAAGTTACTTATGTTGTATTTTTGTTTAAAAAAGTAGGCATGTTACTTAAATTTAAATTTTATTATGTTTACTTGTTAAGAGATTTTTTTCTGTTATTTATGTAAAACAAATTATGTTAAATCGAAATAAGAACTGGTATTTTTTAAATTATTTTTATGGTAAAGATGTACAAGAGCGGAATGAAAAATTTTTAGTTATGAACTTTTCTATTTTTTACAAAAGCCCCTTTTTTACATCAATTGTTTATAAAATATAAAGAAATTATATGACTTTCTTATACGCTTATAAACTACTCAAAATAGTTATTCTGCAAGAACCTGAAAGTCGAAAATACTTGATATTGCTATGTGAAGGAATTAAAACATCAGTCATTAATCGTCATCAGGAAGATGCAGAACTGTAACCACAATTCTGCAGAGAGATTTTAACATTCCACGGATAATGGTATTTGAGTTAGTTATTAGTTTTTCTTGTGAAATTCGCCGTTTTCGAGATATAAACAGTTTAATGTTTGAAAAAAAACTCTAAAAAGGACATTTTATAGCTGATAAACAATACTTAAGAACGATCTTTCTAAAGTGAAGGGGATTGAATTTCATTAAAAGTATTATTTTGAGAGCCAAATTAAGATGCTGTCAACATACCAAATTTTAGTACATTGACGCTCTTCATTTTTAATAAATTTGGTAAAAAAAGAATTTAAAATTTGCAAATTTAGAATCACACTCTCCCCAAAATTTTTTTTTTGGTTTTGAACGTTTGCGTGGCAGAGTATTGTAAACCTTGTTTGAACATACTCTAGAATATTATGTAGTTATTATGTTTTATGTATTTCTATAATGTATCTATTAATAACATGACTTTAAAATAAAATATTCAAGTTAATTTTATATATCTACATAACATATAAAATTATATTGCTATCTATTATTATTATATAAAATCATTTTCACATTTATAATAATGTAATATAACCTACCTGTATTATAATAATTTTATAAATTTTATATACCATGTGTCAATATTATGGGATTGTTACTTTAATAATTTGGTTCAAAAAAGAAGGGTTACCTGGAAAGTTTTCCGGGGGTTTTGAAAATAAGTTATTTTATAGATTCTGAGGTGCTTTTTTGAATTTCCACTTTGCTACCTCGAATCCTTGCTGCTTGCGCCGCCATATTGGAAAAACGGCAGCTTTCTGACGATATCTATTTTCCGAGTCATTTTACGAGGAAAAAATCATATGCAAAATTAAACATGAACAAACCTACAATTTATGTCCCAACCATTTTTTTGTATAAATTACACAGTTTCGGCGCACAAGCGCCGTGTAACTACCCCTTCTAGGGAGTAGAAAAATATACGTTGAAAACGGTAACGGGAATCGATATAATGAAGTATATTTCGAAAAGTCAATACTTTTCGAGTTATAGACGAATTAAATTCTGAAACGTTTAATGAAACGTTTATTCAATGTCTGTGTTACAAAGTAGGTGCCACTGGAAGTTGATGTTTTGAATAGTAAACTTGGGAACGAAAAAATAATAAACTTAAGGATGTTCCAGCATGGTATTTGCAGTTTCTATGTTAAAGCAATGGTACAATTTTTTTTTCGACAGAATTTAACGAAAAATTAAATTTAAGAATTTAATAATGCTTACTATTAATTCCCAAAGTTTCAGAAATTTTGACCGTTTAAAATGGGAAATAATTATGCCAACGTCCCAATTTCGATCAATTTACGTCAAAATTAATATCTCGAAAGTGAAAATTAATTTCTAATTTTTTTTTTTAGAATTGTATTGTATAAACATTTTTTTCTACTTTTTCTTCAATATATAATAATATCATAAAAAATAGTTGGAGAGACCGGACATTTTACATGCTTTAAATGGGACATGACCCTCAAAATCGCGAACTTTGTCTTTAAATATCTCGCGATCTAAACGGTCAAAAATTATGAAATTTTAGGAATTCATAAATAAAGCTATTATAAACCCGAGAAAAAAAATTCGGCCAAATCTGTCGAAAAGTGATTTCATGCTGGTACTCCCTTAAGGAAGCAAAGCGCCTTATAATTAAACATACAGATTGGCATAGTGTAATATTTATTGTGAAATCATTTTATAAAATAACTAAATATAAAATAGTTATGTCTACTCACTAGTTGGTAAATAAGTTACAGAAACTATAATCATACAGTAACACATACAGTGTCTTTTAAGTTTTATAAAGAACTAGCTGAATACAGAGAATTACAAAATGATTCCCTTTTTGTATCCAATTATTCCATCTGGCAGTCCTGGAGCAAGCCCCTAAATCAACAACCAAACCAATGTGTATGAAAAATAATGTGATTGGCAAATTCCATCTATGGGGTATGGGTATGGAAGTTAGCGGACCATGCTCTAGCATCGCCAAATAGACCCTTGCACTCTATCCCCGCTACGCTTTTCCGTGGCTATTATAAACCAACTGATGTACTGAAACCCAGGATTTGCCTAGCGCTGAGTTTCTTAATTTCTTCTGGTTCGAATATGGCCGAACCAAACCATTTCCTTCGCTGCTGTATGAGCGCCGGGCAGTAACAGAGAAAGTGGATCGATGTTTCTTCTGAATTTTCTCCGCATCTGTCACACGCGGGAGATAGTCTTTTCCAATTTGATGTTGGAACTTGTTCAGGTTATCATGTCCTGTGAGTAACTCTACGATGACTCTAATATCAGCTCTGTTTAGTTTTTTTTTTCTAAACCATCCCTGAACTATAGCGAACAAAACAAACAAAAATTTTGAAAATCGGTCCAGCCGTTTTTGAGTTTTAGCGAGACTAACGCACAGCAATTTATTTTTATATATACAGATCAATAAAATTGAAAAGAAACCCAACTGAACCCACACCCACACCCACACCCACACCCACACCCACACCCATCCCACACCCACACCCATCCCACACCCACACCCACACCCACACCCACACCCACACCCATCCCACACCCATCCCACACCCATCCCACACCCACACCCACACCCACACCCAACTTAACCTAACCCAGCCTAACCCAGCCTAACCCAGCCTAACCCAGCCTAACCCAGCCTAACCCAACCTAACCCAACCTAACCCAACCCAAACCAACCCAACCCAACCAAAAATTACAAAAATTGTGTTTTTTTGAATTTTTTATGATTTTTTCGATTTTTACAAATTGCAAAAAGTGTAAAAAAAGTTTTTGTTTCCGATTTCGATAAAACTAAGTTTATAAGGTAATTTTGACCCGAAAATTACAAAAATCGTGTTTATTTGACCATTAAATGAGTAATTTTCGAGATATTTTATGAATCTGACTGTAGAGCCAATATCTTCATTCCGTTCAGTCTCTGAAATTATTCCGCATTGAATCTAATTCACTTGTTTTGAGTACAATTAGGTAATAAGAATCAAAAAATCATTGATAAATGATTCTGAAATATCTACTACAGTTTTGATACCGTTATTTCTACCATCAAAAACAGAAAACATATTTTTTTTCATTCATGGTATACATTTCATGGAATCACCCATTAGGCTGACAAAGAGAAGCATGGAAATTTTTCTTTATTATGGGATCACGATCTATAAATTTTTCGTACAATAAATGCAACTCATTTATAATTTGCCATTATTTGATATGTAGCTTGCAAGTATAGAATTGTAAATTTAATATGAACGTGTATTGTGTACCTTGAGGGTATTTATTCGATTGCCAATAATACACTTCAATTGTTTTACTTCTATTGAATGTGTTCAGTATGCTACTTGACAACATCAATTTCAAATTAGTCGAATATATGCAAACACATACCTTCGATATACCTACTCAATACTGGTAATAATTGATTCAAGACAATGGTGTTTTATTCATTAATTTATGTTTCCATGTAAGACTTGACATTGGACTTAATTTTGAATAGAATTAGCTCTAGAACTTGTAAGATAAGCCTAAGTGGTTGTTTTAGGAATACGAATTGATTAATGTTTGTAAGCCTATCTCAAAATTTTTCTTCAAGGAGAAATTAAACAAAAATTTCTACAAGTGGGTTCTATTTTTTTTAAACGTACTATTTTAACAGTGAATAGCTCGAATTAGTCATAATTATTGCATAAGATAGAGGGTTAAATAGCTCGATGTTTCTGGTTTCTCGATCTTTCTTATTTCTCAAGGCACGAAAACTCTTCGAGAAATTTAGAAATAAGACTAATAGATGAGCTCAATTGAATCAAATGGGGCCCTTATTAATCAACTAATTTACAATAAACAATAAATTAAACAAACTATGCTCGACTGGCCTATATAAAAAGCAAGGAATAAACAGGGTAATGCTTAACTTCTTTATTGTTATTGGCTACCTACCACTTTTCAAATTTACAACAGTTTTTAATTATAGGAGGCATTCTTTGCCCTGAAGAAGTTATTTAAGTGTGACTGGTTTGTATGTAGTCTCAACTGTCTGAATGGGCCTTCTTAGTTAAAGTTCAAATAGTCCATAATCGACTTTGAAGTCCTCTTCATTATTTTGGTTTAAAAACAAAGAGTTTGTTAAGACAAATTTCTCGAAAATTCTTGTGTCAATTATTTAGCAGAAATCCTATTTCTAAAGTACAACAACTTTAGTGACTATCGAATAAAACTGAGAGCCTGAAAGTTAACACAGAAATAGTCCAAAGTAGAAGTAATAAACCAAAGATAATATATACTGAATGATTTTCTAAATAATTGAGAGGTAATAAACTCATGTCATTATAAATGCTGAAGGCACAGTACCTAATAATACCACATTATACATATATTCATAGGTATATAAATATATTATACACATTATATATTTAAATAAAATATAATACCTACTATAATTGATTATTTACGCTTACAGTCACGCAAACACTGCATAAATTCATTCTCTAATTCATATTTACTCGTTGTTATCTCTTAATAATATTAATAATATAATATTATAACCAAAAAACCATTTATTTATTATGTTATATATATGTATTAACAATGTATTGTAAGTTTAGCTCTTTATTTAATAATTTTATAATGTCATTTTATTTTATTTTACTGTTTTATTTTGATGTATTTTACTTTTGGTTACTAAAATAATATTAATGACATAAAATTATAACTAATATAAAACATGTAATAAATACCACATACACGTATTGGAGTTTATTTTGGTAATATTCAAGACTTAGAGTAGAGTTATTTTTAATTAGTGGAATATTTTGGGCTTTGTATTTTGATAAGTGCCTGTGCTTTAGATCCTTGCTTGACTTGGAAAATTTCCTTTTGATATCCCTGTCAGTGACCAAAGTGTTTTCGAAACCCTAGCAGATGTTCGCTGTATTGAACGTTATCAATTAGATACAAATATTTGTGTTCCTATACGATCAATTTCAATTTCGGAACAAGTTTTGCAAGTTAATTCCTCTGAATTTGTGATAATATTGAATCGTTCACTATTTGTTTTAGACACTGCAAACCATGACAAATTATCGACAAACCAGAAGCTCATTAAATTATTATAAAACATTTCTACTCAGAATTATAAATGAAAGGGTTAGGGGGTTTCTCTACCTGATACTTCAAACAGTAGAATATATTTTATTTATTGAGATATCGCTAAATTAATTTTGAAGTGTCCTAAAATATCTGAATTTTATTAAATATTACAGCCTTGCTTTTTCGAAGTAATATTATTTTAGGACGCTTGTCAAGACACTCTGTAAGTATATACTTCTTTTTTTTTCAATTATTATTTACTTAAAAATACATTTTAGGCAGTTAAGTTTTGTATTTTAAAAGAGTAAAAATTATAGGTTTTCTTTTTACTCCCTTTCCTAAATTCCTCTTTACTTTGTCTCCCGTTTATTAATGAAACATAATGGTTGAAATAAATGCGATGTTAGGTGGCCATTATAAGCAGTTTTTCTTTTCACTTCAACTTATCACTTCACTTCAAAGTGCTTTTGCTCTTTGAAGTGAAGTGATAAGTGAAGTGATTAAATTATTTCTTACGTATTTAAAATTCCAACAGTTAAGTTTGATTATTTTTTTAATGGAAATAACGTTACTACATAATTCCCAAAGATTCATTAAATTAAACTGGACTTAAAAGACATAATACAATAAAATTATAATACATCATTTAATTATCTAATTTAAATAATATAACAAGCAGTTCATATGAGAGTTTCTTCTTCTTGTAGGTTGTACATAGTGTCAATTATTTTTAGTTCAAATATATTACAAATATATTAAGTTAGAAATGGTTTGAGACAAAAGTACTTTTTTCATAAAAATTCATCCTTAAGGAGGGTCCAATTGGGGATGAAAGTTTCTCTGAAACTCTAATAAGTTACAATGCAGAGTTTCTGAGATACCGCAATATTTCGACCGATTTTTGTCCGTATCTCAAAAATTATTCGCCCAATCAACAATTGTACGCGATTTTTGTAGTTTGTGGATCAAAATTACCTTATATACTGAGTTTTATCGAAATTGGAGATTAAAAAAATTTTTCGATTTTTTGCAATTTTTTTAAGGGGTAGTTAGTACTCCTTTAAAAAAATCGAGAAAATCGAAAAAAAATTTGGTTTTGGAATTTGATAAAACTTGGTGGATGGGGTAATTTTGACCTAAAAATTATAAAAATCAGGTTAATTTAATGATTGGACGTAGAGTTTCTGAGATACCGCAATATTTGGACCGATTTTTGTCCGTATCTCAAAAATTATTCGACCAATCAACAATTGTACACGATTTTTGTACTTTTTGGGTCAAAATTACCTTATATACTGAGTTTCATCGAAATTGGAGGTAAAAAATTTTTTTCGATTTTTTGCCATTTTTTTAAGGGGTACATCCCTTTGAAAAAATCGTAAAAATCGGAAAGAATATTTAGTTTTGAAATTTGATGAAACTTGGTGAAGGGGGTAATTTTGATTCAAAAAGTATAAAAATCAGGTTAATTTAATGATTAAACGATTATAACGTGATCGTGTTGTTTTAAAACGGAGAAATTTCCCAGCAAAGCGGGCGGGTAATAACCATCTTTCAGAAATTTTATAAAAACATAGAATAGTGTCATTATTGACTGTGAATGATTGACACCCTATATGTATGTTAAACATTGTCCATACATATATATGTATATTATATACCTGACTGAATATAATGCTGTTTTGCTTTGTTGTTTATACAAATTGCATCTGGTGCACTAAAGTGTGTCGTCCTCTTTCATTGTTGGTACTGTTCTGTAACAATTCTAGAATAATAATTATGTAATATAACGTCACACATGTGTCCAAGTTTCTAACTATTACCACCTACCTAGAAACTATATCACAATAATATAATGGATGCATGGAAATATAAAGGTATATTGCAAACAATATACAGAAAGTTTGATTTAAATCTAGGCATATAAAAAACAGGAGTATGACAGAGTACATGCGTTTAGCAATCCATCTAAGTAAGAGGTATTATAGGTGTTATATTAAATTGCAAAAGTGTCTTGTATCGTGGTTTATCTGTTGTAGTTCATCTAATTGAGAAATTGCTTTACGCATGTATTCGGTCATACTCGTGATATTTTTCTGCCTAGATGTAAATCGAACATTCTGTATATGTGGTATACGGAATGTAGAAGGTTTCGTTATCAAACTCTACCTTTACAGGTGGATTGTAAACCATAATGGAGGTATGAATCAGGTTCTTACTATCTTAAATGATCCTTCACAAATGTATCTTAAATGATCCTTCATGTTTAGCTATCATTCAATAATTACTCAGCATTTAAGGAGATATGCAAGGATTGAATAATACTAGGGATACCAATAAAACTGTATAAGTACATTTTTTGATTAACAAAGTTTTCAAAAATCACAAAAAATTCCTAGGTCATTTATCGTTCAAAGTTGGCTGAAAAAATGATGAATCATATAGGTAGATTTCAATTGGATATTCCTATATGAAAAAATCTAGAGTGTAATAAAAAACTATCTAAAATATTGTAGTTTATAATACCATAAAAATATAAGATTTTCGATGGTATAAAAACAAAATTTTAATTTAATTTAGAGTTCAACGAAGATCCATCACTTGATGAACAGAGACGACTATTGTTAGAGTATTGATAATTGAAGAGCGATATCTATATTATCAAATTTATAAGCATCACTTGCACACAATATATTATATATTTTTGTAGTTGCGTGGTATTGTAAAGCTAAAAATAACACATTATTTGAGTACAAAGCATGTATTTGTTTTATATGTATGTACCGTGCAATACACCAAAACTTTAAATAAACACATTTTATTTGCTTAAAATCCACTTTATTTAAAAATTTTGTCTATCAAAATATTTTGTTTATGTACATTTCAACTTGTTAGTCATCAGGATTTTAAGCAAATAAAATGTGTTTATTTAATGTTAATAACTTCCACAAATTAACGCTCTCAAACTTAAAATATAAAACAGCAAAACTTGCTTACAATACTGTAGGGAAACAAACACCTTAAGCATTTATTATCACTAATTTCAAAAGGATAAAGGTTATATTTTTTTTATTTATTCTCAGCCCATCTATTGCTGTTTATAGATACTAATGCCAGAAGTTCTGTTTTGAATAAAAATTTGGCAAGTTTGGCTCTTGGTAGATATAAACACTTTTTAAAGTATATTACTATCTCAGTTAGTATAAATATTGATATAACCTTGAAATAAATACTTGACACGCTTAAAGTGATAACAGATTTTCCAATAGATTGAAAATTACGAGTACATTCAGCATGATCGAACATATGGATTCATACTTATTTGACTTTTATTCGATTTAACGTATCTAACTATTATCATTAGACTTCAGGCTATTAAAATTAAAATAAATAAATATAATATGATGATGATGATCAAATCCCTCGAATATAGTAATTATATACCTATACTCGAAAATTCTGTAACCTAAATAGTTCTAATTAACAAATTGTAGATAATATTAATACATAACTTATACTATAATAATAATTATTATGCATATTTTAAATGAAAATAATATGTAATTAACTATTAAAATTATCTGTATTATATAAATTATTTATTACATTATAAATATGCTTGTTTTGTTTATTTAATAAGTATATACACGGTGACCCTTCCTTGATTTTGGATTAGTTAAGAGATGGTGAAGTTTATGCTACTATACATACCGCCAGCGTTCTCAAAAAAACTAAAAAAATTGGCGATGATCTTCAAAATTGATTCAGTTTGAAAAAGGCATGACGTATAATTTTAACATATAAATAATTACTATGAAAATGAATGGTCAAATAAACCTGGCTTAATTCATTTTGAAACGTGAAATAATTATGTAATTCAAAACAATAATTCAAAAGAACCAAACTCAACTCAAATATTTCAATTTCAATTAAAATATTTCAAAAAACTTGTCCCAAAAATGATAGTTCTCTAAGTATGCTTTTCATCTCATCTGATGCCCTTGACCATCACTTTGATAATGATTTAAGAAGGAGTGTTGAAGGACTTTGATAATGGATTGAGAACATTTTATAGCCAAGTTTCAAAAATTCGGTTTACAAGAAATAAATGGCATTTGTCAGGGGTTCTTTAAATCTTGTAAATTTCACTTGTATTTTGAATTTTTTTTCTTAAAAACTTGAAAACTCGTCTTTATCAAATCCAAATAGCAGATATTCCAGTGTGACCGTCACGCTAAGCGGTGGAAACTAAATACTAACCATTCAAGCTAAATTTAACCTGTATGGTGGATCAGTGATATCGCTACTGGACTGCCATTAAAATAACCTGCGTTCGGAACCCAACCCACTCCATATCTAGAATATTATTAATAAATTTAGTGTATAATGTTTATTTTATATTTGCATACCTCTACAAATCAAATATATATAAATATTTATTTGAAATTGCGATGCTTGTGAAAATTTTATAAAGTTATCGTTATTATAAAATTCATTGAATATTTTATAATATTTTCATACGCAGAAATATTTGTAAATAATTCATAAATAGATTCAATAGAAAACTACTTATAAAACCAATACAGCGAACATTGAAAAATAGTTTGTTCGTTTCGCAAACTTGGTAATTTTGAAATATTGAAAGTGTATTGTTTTTTTATTTATTAGACATGCAGCATAATTTATACCGGGATGTGAAAACGCAAATATTTATTCGTGAAAATTATTTTTGTTTGTGAATAGAAAAGTTGCATTTTATTTTAATTTTATTTTTTCGTAAGTTTATTAAAAATTACAAAGAAAAATTAAAAAATAAATTAAATTCAAACGGCAGTGACGTCAACACATCGTTTTAGCATCGTTTTAGTAGAATGATAAATGGTTTGTCTATAGAAATCAAAAGTAATTTTCTGTAGAAACCAACTGAAAAATGTTAATTAGTGTGATTCCGATTGGCTCACAGCTTCCACGGTTATAAATACGTCACTTTTTTAAATTTATCTTATATTGGTGTTGGAGGTGCCCAGATAAATAAAATTATGAACATTCAAAACAACCTTAGATGTCAGATTAAATTAACAAAAGAAAAATAATTCGAAGAGCCTCAAAAACATTACTAAACACGATTGAATTACCACTAAAAAACATTATATAAAAAACTTGTAGCACTACGATCGAAAAACTAAAAAAAAATAATCTTGATAACTTGATATCGTTCATATATCACATGTTATAAGATTAATTTCATGTCATTTATGAAAGTCATTAGAAATTAATTGTCTGGAAAAATAAAACATCGAGAGGTTAAGTCGACTTTCAAACCTTAAAAAAAATTGATTATGAATCTTCAATATTAAATCTATGTACAGATTTGCTCAGTATTTTGGATGATTGTGGCAGATCCATACCAAATTTGTATAGCCATCACCTACACTTGGAAAACAATCGGATTGTCGATGATCCACACGGGTGAATGGAGTTTTTGTGGTTCTTTGTTTAATATTCTTAGGATGTATGAGCATTACAACAATGTTTGATTTAAAGGCTCAAAATTTTTTAGGCAGACTTAATCAAATAATAAGTGTTTAAAATTTCAGCATAGGCATCCATTCAAATTTTAAGAAAAAATCATTGAAAATCTATATAGAATACATTGGCTCTTATAGAGGAATCTCAAAAAACGACATATTTTGAAAGTTTTTGATAATTTTCACTTGGAATGAATGAATCAGTCTCAAAGTAATTAGTAGTTAAATACATACTTTGATTAAGGTTTTCGGACCTATTACTACAACTTATATTGGGAAGTTATATATGAAACATTGAATTTTGGACGTTTGCAAACGATATCAGTTCTGAAGTCGACTATTCTAGTCTGAATATAGAGGTAAAAAAGTTTTTTTGCTGTTAAATATGATATTATTAACGGATTCTTGAAAGTAAAATAAAATAAATAATATTATTAATCGTTGTAAATAACAATGAGTTTGGTATGAGTAAGGTAATATAATATAACTAAAAGAAATCGTACTGTACTCAGTACTCTTTCCAGTACAGTAATATATGCATCATAATCATAATATAATATTCTTTGAGAAGTCCTTCTCATTTTAATCTCCATAGACATATACACAAATGAGAATGCAAAGTGAATTTTCCAGTTGAGTGCTGATATATTAAATTATTTCATGAATATACCCATTTGGTTCCCTACACAACTAAACTATACATTCTACTCTTACTCTACGCTCGCTCGACTCTGTTTCTGTTCAGAACATAGCAGTTAGTTTTTCTTTTCTATTTGTATAAAGTATGTCATAACATTCATTCTTAAATTTCATTGTAATAATAGTTCTTTTATGTATTTTATAATTTGTATTTCTGTTTTTTAGGGTTCTGTATTTCTATTATTTTCTTTGAAAGCTTATCGAATGTTAGATTATCCCATAAAGTAAACTAGTTATTCATCCCCGAACTAAAAAAAAGGGGTGTTATAAGTTTGACTGCTATATGTGTGTGTCTGTCTGTCTGTGGCATCGTAGTGCCTAAACGGATGAACCGATTTTGATTTTTTTGGTTTCGTTTGAAAGGTAATATTTAAGTGCAAGTTTAGAGTTCAATATCCGAAAAAACTAAAAAATTGGCGATGGTTTTCAAAATCAGCTAAGCTTGGAAAAGGCTTTAAGGAAAAATGTAGTTTAATGGAGAGTTTTCTTAGAAATGTTTCAAGTGCGAGTTTAGGGTTCCGTAACCGAAAAATTGGTCGGGAGTTTTTAAATTTTGTAATTTTCCCTGTTTTTGATAAAACAAGGACTAATTCTATACACACACTTAGTCCATTAGAAAATTGATCAAATTTGAATATAGTTCAATTATATGTCGACTTATATTCCAACACGTCTCGACATTGTTGTGATGAAGAAATCATTTATAAACTTTCTTACACAAATTTTCGTCCTAAAGAGATGAATCTTCAAAAAATTTAAGGCGATTCTGTATAAAATTGTGTGCTCTGAGACCCAAGCCTTGAACGTTTTTATAACAGAAGCCAGAAAAAGTTTCAAATTATTTCAACAGACTGCAGTAAACACTTTCTTGTGACCTGTAACACAACTGTCCTGTAAAAACGAACACAAAGCAAAAACAATTTGTATTAGCTAATCTTTGTTTACAAAGCGAAAGGTCACACATTTACTTGCTGACTAAAAAGATAAATAAAAATGTCATTACAGTTTGGGACCGTTCTAATCCAAGAAGTTTGGGACCGTTCTAATCAAATTTGATTCACTCCCCGGTTTCCGATTGAGCTGAAATTTTGCATGCACATTTAGTTTTAATAAGAATGCATGGTAAGGTTGTGGCGTCCTGATTTTCCCATCGCTTCCACCATATTAGATATATTTACAAGGCGCATAATATCAAGAATAAATCGAAAAATAATTAGGCATGTGGAGTAGATGAGCACCTCAAACTTTTACAAATAGTCGGGTATGAGTGACTCATAGATAAAATTATTTTCTACTTTTTATTGCAATAAAAAGCTTGTCTTCTAAAATTTTTTTATGTAATTATTCGACTATGATTTATATAATGCCGTATGATGTCCGTATCACATACTTGACGCAAACATTTTTTTTCAACATATTATTTCTTTATCTTTTATTGTACATATACGTTGGTACATCAGTAAAGAATGCACATAAGTTTTTCATTACTATTTAAATAGCAATCAAATAAAATGAATAGATATTATTATGATAATTATTTTACAATGTTATTTTTTTTAAATGTAAATTTTACCACCCATCATCCATTCATTGTCAACTTTTTTCACTTTCATTTCTTTTTTTTATTTCATTTTATTAACAATCTTAGGTTTGAAACAAAAAAATGAATATAAAATTAAAAACGTTTTTTTATTCATTTCAATTATTCATTGTGTTTCTAATTCGAATAAATATTATATATAAGAAAAGAGAATTGAATTTTTATGATTGGATTATTATTGAATCAATATAGTAGATAATACAGGCTATAGAGAATTTTTTCTTGCATTAAATTACATTAGTTTTTTTTTATTTTTATTTAAATAGGTTCAGTAAGTATCACGTACTGAATGTAAATGTCCAAAATCTTTACAAATTTGAAAGGCGGTAGTGTCGCTATTTTGAGAAAAACCATTTCGGCCTATATCTCCGTAATCGTACACTTTTATACGTTGATTTTTTAAGTTTTCAAATCTCCTGTATTTCTCCAACCATCTAGGTAAAAGAGTGAAATAGTTAAAATAGATTTCGTAAATTGTATATCACAACAAGTGAAATTTAAAAGATTTAGAAAACCTCCGACAAATACGGTTTATTCCTTGTAAACAGATTTTTTGGAAAGTTAGTTATAAAATGTTCTCAATCAAGGCGGTTCGACCGTTTAGGGGCTACGATGCCACTAAGAAGTACACAGACGCGCAGATAAACACTTTAAACCTATAACACTCCTTCTTAAATCAATATCAAAGTGATGGTCAAGGACATCAGATGATATGAAAAGGATGCTTAGAGAGCTATCATTTATTGGGACAAATTTTTGGAAATATTTTAATTGAAATTGAAATACTTGACTTGAGTTTGTTCTTTTGAATAATTGTTTTGAATTACCTTATTATTTTACCATTTCACTTTTCAAAATGAATTGAGCCAGATTTATTTGACCATTCATTTCCATAGTAATTATTTATATGTTAAAATTATATGTCATGCCTTTTTCAAACTGAATCGATTTTGAAGATCATCGCCAATTTTTTAATTTTTGGAACTCTAAGATTGCACTTGAAACATAGCTAAAAACACTCTCCGATAAATTACCTTTCAAATGAAAGCAAAAAAATTAAATTTGGTTCATCCGTTTATGCGCTACGATGCCACAGACAGACAAACACACAGACATACATACACACATGGCAGTCAAACTTAAAACAATCCTTTTTTTAAATCAGTGATTAAAAAAGATGATTGGACCTTACAGTTAGAAATAAAGTTTGAGACCTAAAAACCCCATGCTCTGGACCAATGGATTGACGATGAACTTTATTTTTATGTGCGCTTTTTTGTCCTTTAAAAAAGACTCGAATTTTAGCAAAATGGCATTTCGAGCTACAAGTAAAGTAACAAAAACCGATTTAAAAAATTTCAACTAGGACCTTCCAACTACCAAACGAAACAACTTGGTACTATTGCAAGTTTGACTAAAGCGACACACACCCTGTATAAAATTTATTTAATGATACAATTCATGTAATTCTACTAATGCTAATTGAATTAAAACGAATACCTACATGAAATAAATTTTAAAAGTATCCATTAAATTGACATTTAAACATATCGATATTGAGGTATTCTTTAGTACCCACCAACCTACCTTTAACCTATTCCTAACCAATAACCTAAATTCATAATGGTATGTAAGATATGCCAAATATAAAGAGTGTTCCAAAACTAACGCATGATTTGTACGTTTGTTTGAATAAAAAAGTAAAGACAGCGTACACTAGCAGTATAGCATTTCCTTTTTAAATAGAGGCTTCGCCGATAAAATAATGCGTTTTCAATGATGGTTGAAAAAGTGATTTAGTTTCATCAAATATGAAAACATAAATTAGAGAGATAAGACTAGCTAAATCATGTGGGTTTAACATGATTGGATATTTTTTCGTTGAGTTTTTTGAAGTCTGAGGATTCTAACAATAAGTTTGCGATTGCAACAAGTCTTACACCTTAAAGGAGACAATTTAGGTCTGTTTCACTACTTTTCACCAACATTCATGCAAAATGGTCAAGACAAATTTCGACAAAATAACTTGTATTTCCTATCAAGATCTTGGAAATTGATCTGATATAAATTTTACCGGATATTATTGTATGCATAACCCTACACAGCACAATTTAAGAATTAATAAAAAATTTAAACTGCGTTTTTTATTAAAATTACTTTTTGGGTTAGTTTTTGGACATCCTATAACATATTTTGTATATTATAGTTGGTTGCCTATATTAAGTAGAATAACCTACTAAAATATACACGAATAGGTATTATATTTGGTCGATCATTTCGTTAAGTTATTCCTAATGACCTATCACCTACCCTAACCTAACCTTTTATTCATAAAGGTATTACAACGAAAACGGTTTGTACATTCCAATAATATAGAAAGAAAAAGTACTCATATAATTTCGAACTATATTTGTGTAGGTATCAATCTATAATTACTACATTCACACTATTATATTTATATCGTTACCTAAAAAGGATGTGTACAGGATGTTTAAGATTGGCTATTCCAATTTTCTACGTGTAGACTACAATCACATTAAATCTATTTTAATTCAAGTTATAACTTGGTTTTTTTTTTAAATGTTTATAAGAAAAACCTGTTTGAAGACAAATATCATAAATATATAACATTGTTAATTGCCTGCAGGCAATTCGATTGTCAAGAATTGAAAACTTTTTGACTTAAAATTTTATTATATAATGCGAAAATTTTCTATCTATCCTACCAAAAAACTATACCTTTCAGTAAATAATAATTTATTAAATTCTTTAATTTTTTTTTAATATCCGGAGGATTTTTATTAAATTATTAATCGAAGTATTTAGCTATTCCGAAAAACATATTTTTTAGTTTATTCTTAAACAAAGCCACATTGACAATAATAATAACGTACCTACAATATGATAAATGACTCTAATTTCAATGTACAAATTCCATCTAGTAATGTACAGATACCATAGAATGATACACAACCCTGGTACATTCAGTACTTAATACTGAATTCTGTAAATGTGAATAGTAATATCTTTAATTTTCTTTAAGGGTAATTATTGGTCATTACTTTTAACACAGTGAGGCGGCTGTGTACGTACACGTGAATTTTGTATGAAGTGTGGGAATTTTAATGAAGCGATCAATATATTCTTCTAAATGTACTTCGCTCTACTAAATATTTATCGATTTTACATTTATTTTTAGGTAAACACCAATTTTTTGAGTAGTTTTTCGTTTATTATTACTACATACTACTAAATAATTTGGAATGATTGGGCTTCTTACAAATCCCATTTTCTTTTCTGCAATCTCTTCAAGAAATTGACCCTTTTGATCCATGTAATATTATCGGGTGGACTAAATATGAAATTATAATCGATAGACTCGCTATTTGAATCTTTTTTAAGTCTCGATCTCTTATAGATTTGGAGAAAACGTTAACTTAAATTTTGCCCTAATTTGGAATTTCACGAAAAACAAGATGATATTTATTTTTATATAAGGTACACTTTTTTTCTTATTGTATTTAAATTTTTAATTTTATATTTAAGTGTTGTAAATATAAACTGAAGAAAAGGTGAACATTGAAATAAAAGCTTAAATTAAAAGCACCTGTATTTTTTGAAAATTTCTTCAAAATTTTAAGTTGACTGAGATTAAACGAGATATTCTTCAAATTACAAACGATAATTTACGAAACTATTTCTAGTCTTATACTGCGTCGGGCTTCAGCAAATGCACTTTCGACAGCGAATTTCATATCCAAAAACTACCACATTAGAAGAGGCCTTCTAATATGGTAGTTTTGGGAATCCTAATTTAAGAAAATAAGTTATATTATCAAACATTATTCACAAGAAACAAAATACATTCCCATTAAATGACATATAGGTATAATAAGTCCATGTCCAAAATAAAACACACAGGAGCTAAAAACCTTTTTACATCACATCACTATCGTTCCGTATTATATACCTGATCATTCTAAATGTGAAAAAAAAAACTGTACAAATGAATTGTGTATGCCTATTTGTTTTCATGCTACAAACACCTGTGGGCTCTCTCATTTTTTCTCTACTTTTATTGATGATTTTCTGTAAATAACACACATTGGAAATACATAAACGTTGATGGGTTACTGGTTTTTCTAGTAGATTCTATACATTGTGTACAGGCTGATCAATTCTAATTATACTTTGTCCATTGAGTTATACTCGGTGTGACTTATAGCGGGTGACCTATTTGAACCAATGGGCAATAAACAAGAAGATAATAAAGTACACCGATACACAGTGATTGCTGATATGAAGATAGGACACAAATGCCAAATGCTTCTTTAGAGAATTTTATGGGAGGAACTTTTTTTCTTCAGTGGAACCACTGTGCTTTAAACTTGCTTGTAAACTACTGAATGGATTTGAATAAAACTTAACAATAATATAGCTCACACATCAAAATAACAGAAAAGCTATAATTTATAAATATAACAGTTACTCGTTAACTTCGCTGGACGATTTCGAAAACTACCCAATGGATTTTAATGAAACTGTACACTAATAAATCAACATAACATACTGGCAGTTAACCGCCCGCTTTGCTGGATATTTTCTATTTTAAAAGCAAAGACTAAATAGTTTATATTCGTAAGTAAAGTAAAGGATTTCGAGTGTTTCAGAAGAAGGCTAAGTGACGGCAAGGGAGGTGAAGGCTACAACACGGTGGTATTTACTGTTAAACTGGAAATTTTCCAACGAATCAGGCGGTTTTCATGATAATACTATTATAAAAATATCAAGAACCTCACCTCTTAGTAATCATGTGAAAAAAGGATACCTTAGAGAAAAGGATGCCTATAAAAGATACTAGAAAGAAGATTACATAAAGTCAGTAAGTGTGATGAATATTGTTTTGATATGTGGCAAATTATAGCCTTATTCCATGGATCTCATATTAATAAAATATACATATAGTTTTTGTCAGACAAAAGCTGTTCTCAAAGTAGGAATAATACATATATAGTGATAAAAATAAGGAGAAATTTTCCAATGTTATATTGACAAAAATTGTTTGACTTGTGAACTGTGGCCCAGTAAAAATTGTGATCTTGGCATAAAAAACCATGAAATAAAATAATCTGCGCCCAATCAATTAGCAAATGATGTGTATAAAATTATGAAGTACTATTTGAAATTAAATTGGAAAATTTTTGAAATGTGCGCATTAAAAATATTTATATAGTATTTAGATGTCGTCTGAAGATAATTTTTTATTTAATTTATAGTACTCATTTCGATAGATAATAATTATTTGTTTAACCCGCATTTCATGGAATGTAATAATTATTGTAGATTAATATTATAGATATTTGTCTTATGTAATCATGATTATCACAATTAATTATATTAAATTGAAGCAATTATTAACCCTAACCTGTGTTCATACAAGGGGCCATTCATAACGTCAATACAACGGTATTTTCAATAAACTTCATCATAATAGACCGGCAGATTTAAACAGAAAAAATTGTATGACAAGAATTCAATTTTCCCCTTTGAGTACTAAAAATAAAGGTGTAGATAGTTTTTGATCAAAAATGATAAATTTTATGCGGTCGTATGATTCTGATTCGTCACGATTGTCAAATAATGACCCACACATCGTTAGTAAAATATTAAGTTCACCTTGAATAAGTTTACTACATAAAACAAGTAGCAACTATTTTCTAGAGATTAGTTCATTTTCATAACTAAACCTTCCGAATAAACATTTCAGTTGTGTATTTTGAAAACCCAATTTTCTCTTAGGTCCCAACATACGAACTCATCTTGTACACCGGGTATGTAACACTGGTTTTCTAACACTCGAAAGAGAACAAAATTAGATCAAAAACTAATCAAAATATGAACCGACGGTATAGTTCTTGTAAGTCATGAAAAGGTAATTGACTGAAAATTGATAATTATATTATTTAAATATGATTGAATTTATTTATTTATTTACTGTAATAGTATTTTAATAAATATTATTTTATAATTAAATAATATGGGGTACATACACAGATAGAGATATAAATGTTAAATACGTCTATCATTACCTTCCTAGATAATAGCTCTATAAAGTTTTAAAGTTTTGGTTTATTGTACGGTACATACATTTAAACCAAATATAGATTGTAGTCAAATAATGTGTTATTTTTAGCTTTACAATATCACGCAACTACAAAATATATAATATATTGTGTGCAAGTGCTGCCTATAAATTTGATAATAAAGATATCTCTCTTGAATCATCAATACTCCAACTATAGTTGCCTCTGTTCATCAAATGATGGATTGTCTAAATATTTTTGGTGGTTTTTTTATCACATTCTATAGATTTGTTGATATAGAAATATCTAATTGAAAAGGATAACCTATATGATTCATCATTTTTTCAGTCAACTTTGAACGATAAAATAATAATAAAAAGCCCGATGACCTAGGAATTTTTTGTGATTTTTCGACTTTGTTAATCAAAAAATGTGTTTATAAAGTTTTATTGAAATCCTTAGTATTATTCAATCCTTGCATATCTCCTCAAGTCAGATGTTAATCAATTTGTAATAAACACAGTATGCGTTCGTCTGCTAAATTATTTTCGAACATATGTGTATATTAACTTTTTTGCGTTATTTTATCTAGAGAACACGGATCTAAAATAGTGACACAAAGATTTTTAGAACTCTAAACACCTAGACAGTCTATGTATGAATACAAATATAGTTACGTGTATATAGATATATATTTTACTAATCTATAATACACGTAATAATAATATTTGTTCTAATCATGTTATTGAGATCTGTTTGTTTTATTGAACTGTTGATTTGTATACATGTAGATACAATTTTGTATGATTAAAGATTATTCACTTTCTCATACGAAGGAATTGTATTGACTCGAAAATCACAAACTTTCCTAGTGCAGGGAAGTTATTATAATGGGATTGAAAATTCAACATATTTGGAAATTTGAAACATATTTCTACATTTTATAGTCAGAATAATTTGTTAAAACGCCCCTATAAGATTGATTCGTGAGTAAACATGTGTGTTCGTTTGTTCATAGACACTTTTTCATCCGCAATTTCTAGTAATTGAAACTTTAAAATGACCTCGCATTTTCGAGAATCGTTATCAAATAACATCAAGAAGTTCTATGAGTGATAATTTCATTCCTGTGGTTATCGGGTTTTTCATGGTTTTCTTTTTTTACATCGAATTTTTCTTAATTGTCAGTATTTATGAATTCCCTAAATAAATTTCATCTATTATTAACCTCACTTCTATTACAATTTGACTCATAGTTTGTGCACCTAGTTTTTGAGTTGATTTTTAACAATTCCGGGTCGTTCGCTACTCTGTCACTCACAGAATCAATATTCTCGGCTGAGCGAACGCTACGATGATGCACATGCCTTAGCTTATCTCCAATGCTTCCAGTTTCAACGAACTGTTGCACAATGTTACGAATTGTTTGCCAGAAGGATGATTAAATTGTCCATAATTTTCCCGTAAAAGTGTATACACAGTACTTAAATAATTTTTTATGCCTGAACAATTTTAAAACGAAAATATTTTAAATGAGTCGTTTCAAACTATCATTTTAGGTTTGAAACAAGCGACAATTTTCACAACTTTCTAATCTACAGAGTTGCAAACATACGAAACCAGAATTATATCTTTATTTATACTATATTCCTAATTTATATAAATATCTTCCATGATTATTTGGCACAGTTACTTTTAGGGTCTGATCACCAAGCGTCCTATTCGCGTCTTGTGTTAGGTATGTAAGGTTATAGGTATAAGATACATATACAATTCAATATTATATTATATTTGTGAGATTATAACCACAAATGCTTAAAGGAATAATATGGTTTTCACAAACATTTCAAGGATAATAGACGGTATATGTAGGTAATCTTAGATTATATTATATAATCCCAAAAGGATTGCAAATTCTAATTGTGATTAATAATATTACTTAAAGGATGTTTTTATTATAAAGTTATATGTATATAATATTATTTGTTTTAATGCTATTATCAATCATTTTATTATATTTTGTGATTTGTTATAGGTTTTCATTATTAATTTTTACTTTTACTATTTAATATAGGAGTAATCTTTATGATAATTTGTTGTTAATATATCTTTGCAATTTAAAATTCGTTGTTAAAAACTATTTTCAACGCCCGAACTAAAAAAATAAAATGTTATAAGGTGAACCGCTATGTGTGTGCGTGTCTGTGACATCGTAGCGCCTAAATGGATGAACCCATTTAGGTGGTTTTGGTTTCGTTCGAAAGGTAATTTAATGGAAAGTGTTCTTAGCTTAGTTAAGGACTCCGTACTCTTCCGTGATCTTCAAAATCGACTCAATTTATAAGAAGTCTTAAGGAGAAGGTAATTTAAAGGTGAGTATTCTTAGATGTGTTTCAACTTCAAGAGTTTAAGGTCCCGTTCCTGAAATATTTGTCGGGGGTTTTTGTAAATTTCACTGGTTAGTAGTGGTTGCTATTTTTATGGTCAGATGTCGTACATCTCATTATAAGCAGAAACAATAAAACCCCAAGCTGTGTCTTGTCATACATTAGTGTATGTATATGGTCATACATAAGTAAAGTAAATAAATAATTACACTTTAAGTTAGAAATTTTCCTTTTTTTCTATCTTGTGTAATTTGAATCTATAAAATTACTAGAAGTTAATGTGATTCAGTGATTTTGTTTTTTTAAAGTAAGTACTAGTAATGTGTATGCCAGTATATCATTACCATAAGTAAATAAATGCTATACACAAATTAATGTTGACTTAGATATTATAAAACTATTAGTAATATTTACCTGCTTAGCATACATATAAAGGGCCAAAGTTGTACCTTTATCAAGGATATGATGAAAGTGTACTCATTATTTATTTTTATCTTTGTGCTTTTATATTTTAAATACCTGAATGACCGAGCTGTACTCGGTATTTTTTGAGTTTAAAACGCACAAATTTTATCACTAATATAGGGACCATTTAAAATGTCTTCACACAAATACCAATTTGAATGTCCCGGTAATGCACTTTATTTCGTCGCCAATAGATGTCAGGAAGAGTCATATTTTGCAGTCGATGTTTCAGGTTTCCCTGAAAACACGGATAAAACGACATTATATTTTGAAAAAAAGTTGCTATTTGAAGTTAAAGAAAATGAATTCAATAAAATGATTTACTTGGCAAACCGCAAAAAATTTCGTTAACAAAAACAGCGATGATAATAGGTGATAATATTTTGCGATGATAATAGGTGATATTTGTGATAATAAAGCGGTGAAATCTTAACTAATGAACACAATAAGGAAATAATATTTCCATTGTTTTATTTAAAAAACTATTATTAAAACATATCAACTTAAGTTTTGATTCAAGGTAATATACTTTACCCATTTATGAAATTTAATATTAAATATTACATGAATTATACCTACAGCTACAAAGTTTTAAGCTTCCCATATTAAATGTAAAATTACATTTTATATATATAGTTAATGAAATATAATCGTAATAATCATCACCACACGTAGTTGTAGTATCTACCTACCGTCATATATTAAAATTAGGTCACATTCATTATCAGATGCAATCTAATAGTAATAATCAATTTATTACCTTCGGATTATTAATTATTCATTTAAATGTTCATATCTATTAAATTTTTATTCATTTTCATTTTGATTTAATCACTAATTCCATTTTAAGCTCAAACTATACTAACTTATATTTAGAGCTCGTATTCAGATCCACCTGCATCAATGATGGTTTCCTTGATACACTTTTCAAGGAAAGCAAAAATAATTATTATTATCCATTATATGTTTGGCCAGCTTATCCTGCCCACTTCCCTAAATAATACAAAGTTAAAAACAAATACATGAACTAACCAATAATTAAATAACTTTTTGCTCTGGTCGTATTAACCGTCCTTACGAAACTCTCCCTATCAACTGACTGCAATTTCCAGAGCTCTCTTTTTACAGCTACTGGATTATTTGCTTTCTAAAAAGGATATTTTCACAACCGCTCTTGATACCAGACTTGTAGGAGGACATTACGGTTTATAAGTGCTAATAGTGAAAAATTAAGCTCACGCCAAGCAAGCAAAATAAAATAAAGTGCTTAAGTCAAACGATAAGCTTTGAAATAAATTCAATATGAACCTAGGACACAGTCGAATTAAAATTTTATATTGACAAAAAAAATTTAAGTGCCAAAATCTTTACTTTTAGAGATATGTTAGTAGTTTGATATTAGAATTGAATATTGAATTGAACAAAAAAATTTGTTCCACTGGACTCCACTTTCCCCTAATATTTTGAACTTTTGGAAAATTTGAGTCATTTTTCTAACTGAATCTAGGTCGTAATTTGATTTAGTTTTCCGAATTTGATCAAAGAAAGTTAGTCGGGAATGTACAACTGAAAATTTAAAATTCAAAACAGTCACCAATCAAATAGGTTCACATTAACAGCCAAACTTTTGACACTCCTCTTTTTGTGTCGTGGGTTAAATCGATTTTCATAAAACGTATATGAGAACCATCACCAGAAAACCTGCTTTTAAATATAAAAAAACCGTAGATGGAAACAAGGACACGCAACACCCCTGTTGGGAGCTAAGAAAAAAAAATGCAACTATGCACACTATCATAATCTAATCTTTAACAGTCGTAAAACAGGTAAATAAAATATTCATTAAACTTTGACTCTGTTGAAGACATGCATTAAACTAATTTTTAATTACATTTTTATGTTGTTTTTTAAGTTATTATTATACAAAATCATTAAACTTCAATGTTATAATTGTTATTAAACAAAGGTTTTCCATTACAAAATTTAATACATTATTCTTGAATAAAATGAACAAAATTAGTAGAAAAGTTGAGACCATTCACAAAATAATGTACAACATACATGCATACTAATATACAGTTCTTATGTACAAAATTGACTGACACTTCCTATGTTTGATGTCTTCTAATTTCTGATGTCTGTAATTAATATACTAAGGTGAATGTACAGAATCCAGAAGCAGAAAAAAAGATTAGAAAATATTCTCTATTACAATTCGAGGAAAGCGAAATACACAAGGACGTAAAAAGGTGGTTTTGTTATAAAGTTTTACGAAGAATTAGTAGTATCAAAGAGAAACAAGAGAATGACGAAAACTGTTCTTTTTTTTTAATATACGGTGTGTTGCTTTTAAAATAAAGACACCCTCATATTTTCGTTATTTATAGGAATTTTGGTTTGAAATTTTGCACAGTCTTACAAAGTGATGAGTCACACTTTTAAGATACTTAACGGAAATCTGAACTTTAAAACCTTCCTACTAAAAATTGACAAACAGTGCCGCAAGAAAAAAACCTATTAGAAACAGTTGTTTACAATTTTTTTATACTCATATACCGATTTTCATGACAAAATTTGCATATTTCATTTTCATTTTTTTACACTCAAAATTATAAAAATGTTTATTGAAATATTCGAATCCATAAAACTATTAAATTATTAATTTTCCAGTTTTTACATTTCATAACACAAATAAACTTGTAATAATTTTGAGTAAAGACCAAAATCATGAAAAATTTTAAAATGCGAATTTTTTTATGAAAATATTAAGAATCGACCCTAGTTGCCAATTTGTAGTAGCCAGAGTTTAAAGTTCAGATTTCGGCTAAGTATCTTAAAAAATGTGACCCATCACCGTGCATGACAAGGGAGATGGGCAACAAAATACGTTGCCAAAGCGCTGTGTGTTTTTGGTGAACTGTCAAAAGTTTGTGAGGAACAATTTTGCAGTGTTGCTAACTAAACATTACAATTCCTTCATCATTCCTTCAAAAACTACCGCGTAAATCAAAGTGGCTCTTTCAATTCACAGAAATTTGTTTAATATGTTACCCAAATCTTCTTAGAAGCAATTACAAGATCCTGTACAGTTTCTAAATTGAGGACCTGTATTTTACCTTCTTTTTTATTTTAAGTTAAAAGCTTGCAGTTTTAGTACTTTTGTTGAACCGTTCATTTGTCAACAGGTCTCTCATGTCATATATACTTATAAACACAAAAGGTATATATATATACCCGTCTAAATAAATATACTTATTATAATAATTGAATATAATATAACTTTAATTTTAGTTATGGTTTTTGTAGAAAATTTTCTACAAATAATAATTTTCATTATATATATGAAATCGCATTAATAAATTTTATGAAAGATGTATAACATGTATTCATATATATATAATAGTAGTGGGTAACTTTAGACTAAGTTTTCCATTACCACACTATTTTCTCATTAGTTGAAATATTTATTATATGTTTGCATACATGTATGTATTCGCTCCGAGCGTGAATTTCGTTTCCATGACAACGATACACTACTTTAATTATAGAATTAATGGATGCATATATAATTGTGTGGATTGCATTGAAAACTTACATTTAAAATTTAATATTCTTGTTTCACAAATTTAAATAAATAATTACGATAATTAACATTTGAAAAATAATATTTGTACAATTTGATTTCTTATTTTCACAATTTTTAATGCATTAAGTTTAATTAATTAGTGTTTTTCAATCATTTTAATTTGACAGTTTCTATATCATTAACATGTAAATAATTGCAAATTAGTCATAACAGCCCACTTTATCTCCAAAATTTTTCACTTAAAGCGCTGGCATCGATTTTATTATCCCTACCATGACTACGCACACAACGAATAAGTAATGTACGATATGAAAATTTGATAACATTTATTATAATATCAAAGAAGTTTTTCATTAATAAATACTATGCTGGTTGTAATTTTCACTATTTGCATTTGTATAAATTTGTTTTATTTAAATTTGACCTTGATATTTAAGTTTTAAACTTTTTATTTAGTTTTAATAACAAGTTACCTAATTTTAATTTTAAATAAAGATAGATGTTCTTTCTTCATAAAATACAAATCTTCAATGAAAAAAAGTAGATTAAAAACTTTTGTCTAAAAACCTGCATTTTAAATTTGTCTGAGGTGTGTCTTAACAAATTCTTTTCATGTTCTCGGAAATAGTGACAAATAAATAGTAGTCGAACAACAACTGATTAAATTTTATAGTTTTTAAATGTCCCTTCCATATAGAATAGTGTATGATTCCTTCCAGGTTTCTAGACATTGTGAATGGTTAAATATTTTGATTACTCTCATTTTGATTTTGATTTGTACCATAGCTATATCTCGCAAATTAGACCTCAGATCCAAAATAGGTAAATAACTTTTTCCTTAGTCTTTATGAGCTTATTCTGTAGGCCAACGATCTGCAGTCAATAACAGAACACCATATGTGTATTTTTGTTGTTGCGTGGTATTGCTAAGCTAAAAATAACACATTATTCGACTACAAAACATGTATACCAAGACTTTTTTACAACACTGTAGGGAAACAAACACCTTAAAAGAAATTTGATCATTTCGAAATTAAATGGAATGAAAATATTTTATTATAAAATGTATTTATAGTTTTTATAAGTTTTAAAATGGAAATTTAAGAAACAAAAAAACTCTAAGTAATCTTCTTTTACTTTTGTTTTAAGAACCATAATGGATAATTTAATATGTACGCTATTTATATTCATTTTTGTAATTAAATAATAAAAGATATTTTAATTTAAACTAATAGGTAGATATACATGCAATTGTAAATCCTGTTATTACTTTAATGCATGATATAGTTACTTTTTAAATCATATTTATTAACTTCCCAGAGGAAGTTAATGCAATGGGGCCGATTTTGAAAATCTCCAGTTTTACATAATTCCGCGCGTGTGTGTGTGTGTGTCTGTGTGTGTGTGTGTGTGTGTGTGTGTGTATGTGCATATGTTCGTATGGTTGTTCGTTTATCTCGCGAACCAGTTATGACATTAACACGTGACTGGGCTTATTTGACGCGAAATCGCGTATTTAAGAACTAAAAGAGTTTTCAGCAGAATTAGTTGAGCCTTTTTTTTTTTAGTAATAAAAAAACTGGAAAAAATTGAATAAACAGAATCTGAAAAGTGGACAAAACACATCATTTATCTATGCAGATAATGATCGTTCCTGCATAAGCTTCAGTACATGTTCGAAGAATATTCTATGAAGGCTAACAAGGGCTTTTTTTTAAATATTTACCCCCTCTGGGACGTTAGTCGTGTGGACTACAGGGGTCGCACTCCAACGACTTCAGTGCCACATTGACTACTGTGCTGCCAATTTACTTAATATGATCTCCCTGTAATTAGTAGTTTTAAATGCTTATACAAACCGTAATTCTTGGTCTATTTTAATTTTAATTTTGTCATTTCTTTTAGTGTTTTTTTCAATATTTTGCTAAGAAATGCGAAAAAAATTCATGAATATTCCCTATTCCTCAAATTTTTACAATTCATTTAAACAAACTTGAATTACATATAAAAGAAATCTAGCTTTTTACTGAAAGTTTCTGCCATGTTCGTATTTCCTTAATGTATGTGAACAAACGTATGTGTAGGTATAATATGCATTATGATTGTAAGTTAGTTCTTTTTTCCTGATGCTTTTGTACTGTGAGTAACCATTTATTTCATAAAATACATATAATACATATATACATTGTATATAATGTGGTTTTCATGTTAATTCATTAATATGCAACAGTGAAAAGAAACTAAACTATTGTAGCAGTAGTGAGTGTACCTCTAATATTTGTTTGGTATTCTCAAAACAAACCACATACTAATAACAAAATACATACACATATTAAAGAAAACCACATTTATACCAACTAACAATACATAATATACCACCATTATATCGTATCAACAAAAAGTACCATAGAGTTACAATGTATAATACGAGATATGCACCAGACAATCTGTACGAGATGACTCTGTATATGTTTTAATACCAGTCAAGGATATCATTATATCTGCCATTTATCACCAATTTTTATTTTTATTATGCTGGGAAGATATTCGTGTGGACCTTAAGGGTAACATCAGACCCTACGCACGGCTTGTGATCAAAATTATCCTAGCCCTAATAGGTTTCAAGAATGTGGAGTCCTGGTCCCGGAAATAAGTACATAAGTCATAGCTAGCGAAAAATTGACATCACAGCTGAAAAGAATACCTCAAAATTAGTGGGTTTAAAAAAAAAATCCAATAAGATCGGATCAAATTTGCCTGTACTATCAACAAAATAAAATTTTTTAACTTGATGGCGTCATCAAAATCCCAAAAATTTAATTTTGATCTATCACATCCAAGGTTTAGCCAATTTTGATAAACCAAGTATATAATCCTACTAAATTTGGGTCATACTTTTCAAATTTGTGATCAAATTTAACCCAACTCTTTTAGGTTTCAAAAATGTGGAGTCCTGGTCTCGAAATTAAGCACATACGTGATAGCTAGCAAAAAATTGACATCACAGCTGGAAAGAATGACCCAAATTTAGTGGGTTTTGAAAAAAATTCCAATCTGATCGCATCAAATTTGCCTGTGTTAGCAAAAAATCGAATTTTTTAACTTTATGACGTCACCAGAATCCAAAAAATTTAATTTTGCTCTATTACATCCAAATTTTATCCATTTTTGATAAACCAAGTATGTAATCCTACTAAATTTGGGTCATACTTTTCATATTTATCAACCCAGCTTTAATAGGTTTCAAGAATGTGGAATCCTAGTCCCGGAATTACGCACATGAGTGATAACTAGCGAAAAACCCGACATCGCAGCTGGAAAAATGGGTGCCTCCTTTGCCACGCCCTCGTTACGTACATGGAGATTTGCACAACGAGTGTGTAGCATGAGTTGGAAAATCGTAGAAGTATATATAAGTATACGTGAATAATGCGTTATCACACCTATATCGTATAATACTTTATCTACGATTATAAAATGGCTTATTGAGAAAAATTGAAAATTAAAAAAGGGCGGTTATGAACTATTTTCCCCACACATACTGAATGAGAAAAGTAATTCTTTTTTCACGGGCGTCTATAAATAATGTTATTAAATTGCATAATAAATAATTGATCAAAATATTTCAAATAAAATAATAAAACATGTATTCTGGTAACATATTTCACATAAGTATGAGAGGTGGCTGCAGATATTCCGTATAATATTTAGTAAATCTATTTATATGCACATATAATATAACCAACAAACCATTCAACATATAAATACAATACAATACAATACAATAATGCATACTCATTGCTGAAATAGTTTAAGAAGGTTAAATGCTGAATTGCTGATAAGGTAGCAGCGGCGGTTCACTTTCAATTTACAGTTAGTACAAAAGAGTAGCAACTGTATAGGTAGGTTCATATAACATACCTGCACACAAATAATAATATTAACATCATATGAATTCTTCATTTAAAACGAACTGTATCTAGAGAGATAGGGATTTACAACAAGGAGCTGATACCTTATTGGCTTTAATGCAATTAAAATACTCGGGCAATTTATGGTCTTTGTATTCAAGTAAATACAATACCAAATACAACATCTAGGTAGATGTCAGTGTACTGTATAGTAAGAGAATACACTCGGAGAATCATTTTAAATTTACACCAAGTGTTTCAGGATTAAGTTGTGAATGTATGATTCATGTATACTCGCATGTACCTAGAATCACCCACACTGATTCTACTAAAAAATTCTCTATTATATTTAAAATAATAATACATGCAGATGCTGTATGTGTTCATTTCCTATACATTTCTCATTAGATCTTTTCGGATTGCCTAATCAGCAACTACTGAGTAACAGCCAATCACAGGGGATAAGACATAATTTTTAGGTATCAGTACATAGTATAAAACAAAGTCGCTCCTGCTTGTGCCTAATCCCCATGCATGTTTAGATCTTCAAAACTACACAACGGATTTTGATGCGATTCTTTTTCGAATAGTGGCGCATGACATATTCATTACAAAACTATAATCCCTACGCAAGTAGATATGGGGAGGGGTGAAAGTGGGGATATGAAATTCACAAATTATAAGCTAAGAGTAGCTTTTTCATTTTCAAATGCATTGGTGATTGATGTTTTAAAGCAAACATTTTGTTGACCAATGTCGATTATCGTTACTCCAACATAATTACCAGGAACAAAACTTAAAATTATCAATAAAAGAACTTAAGTAATCACTATTTACTTAAAGCATCTTGTTTGCAGTTGGATACCAAATGTGAGAACACTTTATTTGTGTAAGCATGAAGAAATATGGTCACAAGAGACTAATGCAACTCATGAGACTCGTATTACAGATTAAGTATGTATGTTTCTCCTGATGTATGGTTTTTCGTGCATTTTCTGGTATATCGCTCTTAATGCAATTTGTATTGCTTGTATATTCATATAAAATTACGACTTCTGTCAGTGTTAAAGTGAATAACTCGTCTGATGATTGTATATAGTCAGAGATATCTTTATACTGTAGTAAATCGAATTAGTTTGAGCAGAGATAAAGGTTAGAATATAAAGTTAAATATATCTTGAATAGCAATGGAATTTACTATCGAGGTATGATTATTATAGTTTATTTATAAATAATATGGAAAATCAGTCGTATAATTAATTCGATCACATTGACAATATCGTATGATTTAGAAACAAAGATTAAAAACAAAAACCCGTGATTAAAAAAATAAAATATCTATGGTAATTTAAAATTTGCATATATTCCTAGAATTACCTCTGGAAAACTGTACCTTTTCTATTCGGTACTTTTTGAACTTTAACCGGAGAATAGTAGTAATAAGTAGACGCAAAAAGTCGATAGTAAACTAGCCAAATTCGTTACGACGGAACACCTTAAACTAAATGAATTCCGTTTTAAGATAAACAAATAACAAGCCGTGGATAGACTCTGGTACGACCTTTGACATCAGTTCTTCTTTATTCTAAAATGTTATGCTTTAGTACAGATGTGATAAAAATCCAGTAAATGAGACATAGAGACAAGAGAAAATTCAGTGCCTAAAAATTACTATGTTTTAAAAAGAAAAAGTTTTTGTTTAAAACAAATGCAGCCGCTAAATACATACCTTGGATGTATGAAATAGTGAATGCATACATATAGAGGTCATTCGTTTAAACTAAAATGAGTCTGTTCAGGAGAGATTTGAGTGTATATATGGACACATGCATATACACTACCTCTCTCTTTTACATTACCATAACCAAATAGAAGATTTTATGCATAAATGAGCACTTAATTTCTTTCCTCAAAAAAATCTTACAACAAAAAAGCTTTTATTCGGGAACCGTACGAGAAAAATCTATACCAGATGACTGCTTTGTGATTTTAATACCACTAAAACATATCGTAACATCAACCATTTTTCATCAAGACTCACAAACCAAATTAATCAAGATCATTCGATATAGCAACTTTGTCGACTTCTTTCATGAAATTATTGATTTTATTTGGAGGTTAATATTTCATACTTAATGGAAGGTAGGTGGACAAAATTGTCTGCAAATTGAAGATAGGTTGAAACAATCTGCTCATGTTTCGCGACGCGAATAGGTTGAAAAAGCCTTTTCAAATTTCAAAATTTATATGTTTATGAGTGTTTTTCAAAATTTATGAGTGTTTTTACAAAACGGTAAACTGGACAATATGTTTGAATGATATTAAGATTGCAACGAATCTGTGGATATTTAGAAAATACCTTACAAGATGTTTAAACTTGAAAGAATAAAATGTGTTATTTTCGAGTAAGAAATCACACTTTTTCTTCCGGTCCAGATTACCATCTTTAGAAAGCAAATAAAATATTTTTTAGTAGATATAAGAAAGTCAAAACTTTCAAGTTAATTGAGTCACTAACTGTCGAACTCATATACAGCGTATTTGATTATAAATTTTGACTTTTTACCCAATCTCCATTGTAGTTCATTTAAATGTTTCTGCTGAACAAAATTATTGAAATAAGACATACAATTATCTAAAATATGCTATAAAACGTTCTTAGAAGATTACAAGTATTCTATAAGCACCTTATAATTTTAATTACATATTACAAAGATGTGATACAAAGCGTTGCACAAATTAAAATGTGGACACTTAAATATTATGAAGGAGGAAGGTACCTTTGTGTGTATTCATTTTATTCATGCAACAAATTATAGTCTATTACTTAGTAAAATTAACAACTATGTGGTCGTCATCGTCTTTTCTAAACCCAGATATATGTATGTTGTAAGGTAATTTGTAATACCTTGCTTACAATGCTACTTAGACCACCCTTCAGTTTTTATACTCTGTTATATGAGAATGATAGACGTATGTTCTTTAAGTCACATTTCCTCCAAAAACTAACAATTTTCGAATAAATTTAGTTTTTTTTTTATGAAGATCAACTTTCTTATATAAAAAGTTATTCTATCTCCTGCCTCTTAGCACCTTAATTGAATACTAAAGCCACCCGGAGAACTAGGTCCAATCTGATGGCAGAACATGATGTCCCCCATTATACCCTACAACTTTTGTTAAAGTTTTTTTTTATATTGGTACAACTACAAAACGAGCTATTAGCCATAATAGATTAATATGGTCCACCTTGCTTACGTAAATTGTTTTCCAAGGTAAGGACTACTCTCCCCTATATGTATGTGAATATTGTGTAAATTTCTTGTCTATGAACGTACCTGTGTATGGTTCCACCATTTTATAGAGAATAATTTACATTACCTTTGTAAATATCTGGGATATCTTCTAGGAAATACTTACCACAATATCTACGACTTTGGTTTTATTGTAATATTGTGTGTTTTGTTAGCTGTTAACACAATATCATGTGAATAGTAAGTGTATCCAACTTATAACTACACTGTAGCCTAGTGTTCCTTAAATTCGTTTACCTTTAAGCTAAATAATATGATATGTAAGTACAAAACCGAAGTAAGTAAATATATTTTAAAACCTACAGTATGGTTACTAATATAACCGTAAGTTATAAGCAAAAATTTTTTGTCAATTTTTGAAGTTTTAATCATATATACTCAAAGTACACCAGAATCTAGGGCCTCTTTTTTCTCTTTTCCAGCAACCATGATGCGCTGAAAAATTACTAGCGGATCCATTTTTATAGTCGTGGTTTAAAATGTATTACCTCCCAGTTCGTTATATATTCATAGTCCACATTTGATATTCTTAAACAGAGACATAATCTTATTACTTTCATCACTTATTTTAAAGAATACATTTTTGCTGTTTAATTTGAGCATTCGGGCGGACACTTTTTCATACACGGAGATTCTCTTAAACCCCACCTACTATAACTTGGTGACACTCAAAGTATCAAACCATTAGTTACTGTTTGACGAATTGTTTCCATGTCAAATTGCAGAATTATTGCAAAAAAATGATTGTCACAACTTTGGGCGTTGGAGTGTTATCAAAGGACGGCTAAAACAGTTTAAGTACCCCTTTTATTTTCTATAAGCAAATTTTTTTGTTAAATTTTTTTCTGCCATTCTCGAAAACTATCATTTCATATTCCGAGTTTTAAACAGACTGCCTACAACCGCAAATAAATCGTCCTTACATTATACTATCATTCTTCTTACATAAAATCGTTACATAATTTGACCACATAAAGTGATCATCATACTGTAGAAAATTATGCGACAGTGTGTCCAAGGCTTTCAGTTAGAAAGTACTAACTAGAATGTTTAATATATGCTCATACCATACATTAAGTACAGAAAATATTGAATATAAAAGGACTGACTGACTGAAGTTTGTAGTAGAAGCAGCAGAACGTAGGTACATGAGAAGCATAATCAACTAAAGGAAAGATGTATTGCTTTTATTACCTCTGCTACGTTTGTTTCAATGTTTAAGATATTCTGTTATAGTAATATAGTTACATAGGTATACACTTTCGTACGTACACATTCGAACTATTCTATGTGATGTTTATGAATAAACACATGTATCTGTGTGCACATGATACGTATCAAGTCCGAAATACGCAACTATGAAATGTTCCTTTGAAATCTGTATATATAACAAAATTTGTATCTTCTCAACTCTTGAACCAAAAAAAGGGGTTTATAAGTTTGACGGCTATGTATGTCTATCTGTAGCATCAAAGCTTCTATACGGATGACTCATTTTTTTGATTTGCTTGAAAAATAATTATATGGAGTGTGTTTTTGTTATATTACAAGTACGAGGTTAGGTTTCCTTACCCGAAACAACTAAAAACGAGGCGATAAACTTCAAAATCGATTCACCCTAGAGAAGGCTATAAAGGGTAATTTATTGGAGAGTGTTCTTAGCATGCTTTAAGTACAGTTTTAGGGTATTTGATTTAGGATAGGGTATTTTTTCTTATGTTTGTGTCTACAAAACTCGTAAAGTAGACGATGAATTGCTGTCGACAGAATTTACAGTCAACCCTAGTAGCTCAGTTGGTTAAGGCGTAACCAATTCCATCCGCGATATGCCTAGGATAGCGGGTCCGATTCCCACCATCACAACAGAAACTAAGTTTATTAATTGTTGTAATGGCCTGGAGTAGTGCATGGTATGTATGAAAATTATCAGCGGAAAAGGTGGTAGAACAAATATATGGTATCACAGTGGGCTCAATAGCCTAAGTATGTCCTTCATGGGATACCAAACCATAAATTTAGAAAAAAAAAGCATAAATCTTATTGGATGATCATGCTTTATGTAATAATTCGGGCTTTGCACATACCAATATTAGGACTTGTGCATTTGTACATGTATAATACTTACTTCCAAACCCAACGTATATTTACTATACTGTTAGAATCATTTCGTTTACTTTACTAAATTAACTGTATTATAACCTGTGCAGTATATATTTTAGTTACAACATTCATTTTGAAACAACATATTTTTTACATTTCTACTGTGATTTTAAATAATTAGTTTTTATAGCCTGTAGACAAAAATAAAGAACCTTTCTTTACATTACATTGGAATATATCTTCTTACATTGGAGTATATTTTCATATTATACAACAAAAGATTATGTAACAGACGTATTATTAATTAAGTAGTTCAAATAAATATACATAAATACCTTTTTATTACGATAAATAAAGGTTTCACATTCCGCATAACGAAAATGTAATATAACAGATAAGGCACCAAATACGCTAAAATTTTTCATAAAGTTCAATGTTTTTAATAAATGTATCATGTTTAGGGTTCCGTGGCAAAAAAGATCTCGCCATGCCAATTTCTGTTTAAGAAAAATTTCAATATTCTTAAAAACCATTAAATTACTATTTATCAGTGTATTTAGAAAAATATAACTTATCTTATTTGACAAGAGCTGATGCCATTTCTAAGTGTTGTTAAATATTAATACATTAGCATGGAGAATAAAACTCTAAATAGAACAGTTCTTAGAAATTTAACCCGTTTTTCAATCCAATGTGACATGAACGAGATAAAACTACATTAAGTATTCATTTTAAATTAAGAAATTTGTCGATTAATACACGGTGGAGCAAAAGTTACGAACATCTTTAAAATTGGTGTTACTGTCTACAATTAAATCCTAAAAATCCTACCATTAAATCCTAAAAATGCTAAATTAAATTATTTTCACTTCAAATTCTTAAAACGTGACCATGGGATATTTAATTTCATGCTGAAATGGTACATTTATATTTTTATTCGACTACAAAAGATGAGTTTTCGTACGATCCAAACGATTAAATCTGTTTTAATTCATTGAGACTTTGCTAGATTTTGTTTTGCAGGTCAAATGTCAAAAATAAATAATCATGAAGGCTGCAAGATGAATTTTTTAAAGGAATTAATTGTAATCGTAGATCCACCATGTTTTAAATTTAATTTCATGCTGAAATAGTATATATATATATATTTTTATTCGACTACAAAAAAAGAGTTTTCGTACGATCCAAACGATTAAATCTGTTTTAATTTATTGATGCTCTGCTAGATTTTGCTTTGCAGGCCAAATGTCAAAAATAAATAATCATGAAGGCTGCAAGATGAATTTTTTAAAGGAATTAATTGTAATCGTAGATCCACCATGTTTTAAATTTAATTTCATGCTGAAATAGTATATATATATATATTTTTATTCGACTACAAAAAAAGAGTTTTCGTACGATCCAAACGATTAAATCTGTTTTAATTTATTGATGCTCTGCTAGATTTTGCTTTGCAGGCCAAATGTCAAAAATAAATAATCATGAAGGCTGCAAGATGAATTTTTTAAAGGAATTAATTGTAATCGTAGATCCACCATGTTTTAACAGATATCTTTTTGACTAATAGAAGAGAAAAATTTGTATCTTCTCAACTCTTGAACCAAAAAAAGGGGTTTATAAGTTTGACGGCTATGTATGTCTATCTGTAGCATCAAAGCTTCTATACGGATGACTCATTTTTTTGTTTTGCTTGAAAAATAATTATATGGAGTGTGTTTTAATTATGTTTCAAGTGCGAGGTTAGGTTTCCGTAAACTTCAAAATCTATTCACCCTAGAGAAGGCTATAAAGGATAATTTCTTGGAGAGTGTTCTTAGCATGCTTTAACTACAGTTTTAGGGTATTTTATTTAGGATAGGGTATTTTTTCTTCATCAATAGCCCATTGAATGATTCCTAAAAACCCGTGAACAATTTAGTAGCTTTCAATATGACATAATCAATAGTCTATATTTCCCCCGTGTACAAATTACATAACATTAAATCTCCTAAATTTGAATATACTATGGATTATCGGTGGATCGTTTACAGGACTTATTAAAAGATTTAATGGAATAATGATTTAAGTGTGCATCATATTTCATCTTAGAAGTGATTTTTTTTTTTTGATAGTTGATTGTAACTGGTCACATATTTACCTACATTAACCTACATATGATATTAATTATATTTATTTACGTTACAAATGGTAATTTGTTTTTATTACGTACGTTTATTGAAAAACTATGTTACCAACAAAGAATAAAATAAATAACAAACACAAACATCTTTTTGTTTGAAAATATTTATGAACTACCAAAGCATTAGCTGTTATAGTTAATAAACGAATGAAAATAGAAAACATCGAAAACAATTCGTTGTTATAGTATTTGTATAGATATGTAGGTTTTGGTAGATATAGTTTGGTTACCTATTGAAGAGGTATCTGTTTTGTACTGATACATACACGTCTATCTTGAAAATACACAATTACAACCAGTTGAATTGATATTAATGTCTATAACAAACCACTTCATACCAATATATACACAATAGCTTGCTTGAAGAAGGTCGGTCGATAATCACTATGCCAAGTTCATATAAAAGGGGATTCTTGTAATTGTCGTTATAAACCAATCACAAAAAACAATTTGTGTTTTTCGTCTAGAATCGCCTTCGGTTTTTCTTCCGTTGAGAAAGCTTCTGCAGTCTTATATTTTAGTGGAAATTTTATTATTTGAAATCGGGTATTTTGGAATTGCCGGAAGGTTACAAAACTGGTTACATATTTAAATGAGTAGAGCCATTTTATATTAAAAAAGCTTCTAATTTTAATGGGAACATTTACTGAAAAACTCGCTGTATTCACGGGAATTAATAAGTAATGCAACTTAAGGAACTTGCGTCGTTCAAGATATTATAAACTTCTCTTTAACGATTATTACTACAAACATGACGTAACGAAAAAATTAGCCTGAAAGTGAAATCGAACGTCACCACCCATTTAAATATCGAAATTTATACAGCATAACTTATATAAACGCATCCACCCTGTATAATAAAATAAAACTTCTCATTCTTTACCATAATTTCACCAAGGTATTTCACTCTATAAAATCGAATATCAATATCAATAACAACTCCACTTATCTATCCTATTTGAAAATAGTTTCACGAATTCTTATGTGAGAGAGTATATGTAATGTGTATGTACATGTCTGTTTGTTTCGTGCAGAACCGAATTTAGCGCTACGCGCGAAAATTTTTGTAATTTCTTTGTCTTTTATTGATATAATCAATATTAGTTTTCTAAAAACGATGTAGTTATTTCTATAATAATATTGTCTATATTGTTTAATAAAAACATTATTTACTTTAATAAATATAGGCAATAGGTTAGGTTATGTTAGGATAGGTTATATTGGCTGTCCACGAAGGACACACTTAAGCTATAAAGCCCATTGTGATACGATATATGTGTTTTACCACCTTTCCACTGATAAATTCATTTATCAGCTCCACAATTTCAGAGGCTGAGTGCACCTCCTTCATGCATATACCATGCACTATACTAAGCCTCCTTCATGCATATACTAAGCATACCGCGGACGGAATTGGTTACGCCTTAACCAACTGAGCTAATGGAGCCCCACTATTTAATAAACTTTGTATAAAAAATATATTAAATATTAAAAAAATACAGAACTTACAAATATTTCTATGTCTGGTTCTAGAATCAGTTCTGCACGCAATAAAAATGTACCTACATATTCCATATACTAGAATTGATTTTTCTAGTATAGTGCTATTAGCACTGATTACTGATTTTATAAATAACTGTTAAAGTTTTTCGAGTACGGTAATGTATAAAATGTTATTACCCTAGATTGTTAGGATATTACTCTAATTATTAATGTGTTATTGGTCTCTATACTATCATAAAACATTACATTTAAATTACAATCTGTAATGAAGTATTGCCAATTGACATGTATCTACATTTATTGGAATTATAGGCATATCCTTTTTATAAAACAGTTAATACTATTGGACCCCGTGATGTATGGTTAAAATTGTAAGATAAAACGAAAGAAAAACCTTGCCACATAATATTTTATAGTTTTCTATTAAATTTTTTAAATATGGGGCTTAAAATCCGTTTATAACTACGACCAACCATATCATTATTTTTAATCTTTGTTTATTTAAACTATATAAGAATTAAATTTGTATGATGTGGGTGGAGTCGGTTAAATCGTTCTTACCCAAACGAAGACAGTGTGATCAATTTACCACCCCCATCAATTATAAGTTACCAGGCTGTCGCTGGCTGGATTCGAAACTGCTCCAAGTAGCCAAACGGTTAAAGGCGATTATGCCTTTACTTGTTCGGCCACTTAGCTCGTTTTTCTATTAATGACGTGGTAAATTATAAATTTGTTTTCCGCTAAGGAGTTCACTTTTCACCACTCTCCATACAAAAATATACCTTCGTGTATATTTGCAAACAATATTTATAAGTAGTGAACATTATGAATGTAAAATGTAACAACATTAACAAGTCATTTCTCATTACTTCTAAGACTATAAGTAATAAAATAATTAAATTAATGTAAAATGTAAAATATTTTCTATGTAAATAAATTATATATTAAACTTAGCAATTGTATAAATACTGCATGCAGTAGAACTAACACACGTGTTCCGTAATTAAATTGACGTCGAATAACTATTTTTAGTCTGTTTCTTCTATAAATACAGAGTGCTCTAAATTATATCTTTAAAATAATCGTTTTCTTATTCTTATAAAGATTTTCTTTATTCCTTTTTTGGAATTAGATTTTAACTTCTAACTAACTGCAGGTGTTTACTATGAAATTATAATCACCATGGAACAAACCTACTTTTTGATGTGTATAAACTTTTTGAATTTGACATTTTTTGTAATGTTTGAAAATTGCTAAATAATTTTATTTTGGTTTTTTTTACTTTCTTATTTATTTTAATTTATTGTATGTACACTTGAAAAAATACGATTTGTATTGAAACGTCGTGTATTAAACATACCCATAAATTCATTTTGAATATTAAATAGTAAAGAAAAGAAGCAAAAATTTCACAAAGCACTAAAAATTTAATAAATTAAAAAAAAAAAAAACATGTTTTATATTGAGTTTTTGTATGTGTGAACACTGCCATCCATTAATATTAAGTTAGTATTTATACATATCATTTATCTTACTTTAACTTTAAACAGAAATCCACAATATTATATCTTCAATATTTTTGTTTGAAAATAAAACAAATTAATTATTTATTACTTAAAATACTTATGTACAAACTAAATATTTTCTGTGTCTGCCAGATTCGCATTCATTATCATTCATTTCACTAAATGTTCATAAAAGTTTAACAGTCCATTTTGGGCTTCAATTGCAGTTTTTCTAAGCTTGTTATAATAAAGCCTCGAAGATTTTATTAAAATTAGGGAAAAAAGAAACTTTGGAAAAACTGGTTTAATTTTCGTACTCGGGGGTTTTTGGGGATTCTAAACTCGAATATCACAAAGAAAATCGCCCCCGATGTATCTGTAGCCTAGGCTGGCACTATACACTTCGTCTCTTCGAGTGAATAAAAATATAAAATGACCCCCAAGGTACCCGATGCCCAAGGCAGACGAAAGGGAGACCCCCGGTGTTATTAGTTAAATGTGTTATATATTTTCGTATAGCGATTTGTTTACTGCCCGCCGCCTTCCGATACCAGGTATCTAAACCCACCCTCCCAGGTTTTTGTAGCGATATTCGTGTTCAGTGACCTGAAAACACCCAAACAACGAGAGACTAGGTGTATACTGCCCACACTGGCCAACAAATAACTCGGAGGTCATTTTCGGTATGACATTCGAGTTTAGTGGTCATAAAAACCCCCGAGTAACAAAATTAGACTCATTTTCATTGTTATTTAGTTTCTAATTTTTCCAGATTTTCCAAATTTTCATTTCTCCCTCATCACTTTTGTTCCATTTGTAGACGCCCTCACGAATCGAATAAAAAAAGAAAACCCATCCGATCGGATAAGGATAATTGCTTCAAAAATTGAATTGTAAGAATCCACCCGAACAAACATACATACATTATTGCCAGTTAAATGAAAGCTTGTAAAAACGCTAGTTGTTTACTGAAAGTCGCTACTCTGCTCGTACTTTCTTAACTAGTTTCAAAAAGTATCTATGTACCAAAATAAAATGAAACTCTTTGGTATAACAACTAACTACATACATAAATTGAGATTTTATAACAAACCATAAGTTTATAATAATATAATTATAATTTTAGTTTGAAAATAAATTACTGTTTACTAATATCACTGATTGTTTGAAATATTTGTAGTTTAATTAATGGAAATAATTTGTTATTATGTATAACAATGTAAAGCCATGCTTTAATATAATAAATCACTTGTATTATTATTACTATTATATTATATTATATTATTTTACAATATTATTGTTATAAATATTTATGACAAGATTTTCACAACATCAAGATTTATGTATATTTAAATGCTATTTATATAATAAATAAAATATTTTAACTATTTTCATTTAATATGAATTTTATATGTCTTGAGACAAATTTATTTATTTATTTTTAAATTTCTTATATGAAAAATTATATATACTTTCTCCAAATTTTCAAAAATTCTTTAGTTTTTAACCCCCGAATAATTGATTGAGTTAATTGTTGAAATACCATGTATAGACAGTGTTGATGACGCAATCTTTTGTTTTTTGATGACACATAAATAAAGAAAGATTTCCACTATTAAATAGCCACACACACATAACTGATATTTCCATATTAACATATACTATAAAATTTGCACCTGATTAGCGCCCTCGTGAGTGAACAGTGATGTTTACAAAAAAATTTTCAGACAAAACTTGTTAATTTTTTTACAAGGAACATTTTTTACATTTAAACTTTTGATCTATCTCTAACGGTTTACAAGATGGGTCCTACGGACCCAAGGCCCAATTGACACCTATGTTGCTCATTTACGAACTCGACCTCACTTTTTATGTCCTGAGCACGATATAAAAATTTCAGCTTGATATCTCTTATCGTTTTGGATTTATCGTGCTTACAGACAGACAGACAGACAGACAGACGGACAGACGGACCGACGGGTAGCGTAGCATCAATATTTTTAAGCGTTACAAACTTGGGACTAAACTTAATACACTATGTATATTTCATATAAACATGGTATAAAAAAGGGGTGTTATAAGTTTGACCACTATGTGTGTGTGCCTGTGTGTATGTCTGCCTGAACCGATGAACCGATTTTAATTTTTTTGGTTTCATCTGCAAAGTAATTTAACGGAGGGTGTTCTTAGCTAAGTTTCATATGTGTGCTTTGAGTTTTGTACAAAAAAAAAAACTAAAAAATTAGCGATGGTCTTCAAAATCGATTCAGTTTGGAAAAGGCATGACATATAATTTTAACATATTATTATGGGAATGAATGGTCAAATGAACCTGGCTTAATTCATTTTGAAAAGTGAAATGAAATGAAAATAATTAGGTAATTCAAAACACTAACAAAAGAACAATCTCAACTCAAATATTTCAATTTCAATTAAAATATTTCCAAAAATTTGTCCCAAAAAATGATAGCTCTCTAAGTGGCCTTTTCATCTCGTGTGATATCCATGACCATCACTTTGATATTGATTAAAGAAGGAGTGTTATAAGTTTAGAGTGTTTATCTGTGCGTTCGTGTGTTTCTCAGTGACATCGTAGGCCTTAAACGGTCGAACCGACTTGATTAAGAATATTTTATTGCACAAGTTTCCAAAAATCGGTCTACAAAAAATAAATCGAATTTGTCGGGGGTTTTTTAAATTTTGTAAATTTTTTCTTGTTATAAAAGTAATATAATAAAATTGTGTGTAGTATGCCAATATAAATATATTAGGTATGTAATATGTGTAATTTGTAACATATTTACGTAAATTGAATAATTGTATAATTTTGAACAGTATACTCAACTAACTCTATACCTTTATTGTTCATTCGAAGTTTCACTTCTCGATTTTTACTTTAATACCCATTTGTGAAGTAGAATAAATACGAATATATCGAATTAGGTCAGATTACAACCGTTATAACATTCGTGTGCAGAATAAATGATTACAAATGTCCGAGGCACAATTCAACTAGCATTTTGTAGTATAGGATAAGTGTGTGTCAATATTATATCTATGTAGTCATACAGTGTGCAATCGAAGGAGTTAAAAAGGGGACAAACGGCTAAGGCAAGATAGATCTAAAAACAAGATAGCAATCTGCATAAAAATATTTTCTTGTCGGGAAAGTACAATCAATCCACAAGGTATACATATGTTCAGTTTTGCTAATAATTATTCATTTGTAAAAAATTTAAAAAAATCGAAAAATTTTTTTTATCTCTGATTTTGATAAAACTGATATAAGGTAATTTTGACCCAAAAAGTATAAAAATCGGATGTATTTGTTGACTGGTCGAATAGTTTTTGAGATACGGACCAAAATCGATCCAAATATGGCGATATCTCAGAAACTCTGCATCCAATCATTAAATTAACCCGATTTTTATAATTTTTGGATCAAAATTACCCTATCTAACGAGTTTCACCAAATTCCAAATCAAAAATTTTTTCCCGATTTTCACGATTTTTTTAAAGGGGTACCCCTTATAAAAATTTCAAAAAATCGAAAAATTTTGTTTATCCCCAATTTCGATAAAACTCAGTATATAAGGTAATTTTGACCCAAAAAATACAAAAATTGGGTGCATTTGATGACTGGTCGAATAGTTTTTTAGATACGGGCCAAAATCGATCCAAATATTGCGATATCTCAGAAACTCTGCATCCAATCACTAAATTAACCCGATTTTTATAATTTTTGGATCAAAATTACCCTATCCAACGAGTTTCACCAAATTCCAAATCAAAAATTTTTTCCCGACTTTCACGATTTTTTTAAAGGGGTACCCCTTAAAAAAATTTCAAAAAATCGAAAAATTTGGTTTACCTCCAACTTCGATAAAACTTAGTATATAAGGTAATTTTGACCCAAAAAATACAAAAATCGGGTGCATTTGATGACTGGTCGAATAGTTTTTGAGATACGGACCAAAATCGATCCAAGTACTGCGATATCTCAGAAAATCTGCATCCAAGCATTAAATTAACCTGATTTTTATACTTTAGGGATCAAAATTACCCCATCCACCAAGTTTCATCAAATTTCAAAGCAAATAATTTTTGCGTTTTTCTCGATTTTTTCAAACCCGCCTACTTCCCGCCCACTTCCAGTGTACCCGCCTATTTCCAATGGTCTCATTAAATTGAATTAATTTTTTTGTACGTACTGCTTTCGAATAGATTGAAAGGTGTGGAAATACTATTACGTCTAACATCTCAAAGAATATTAAAATTTTTAAGTATAAAAAGACGAATTGATAAATCAACTGACTACTTTTTGGCTCATTTCATTTTCAAATCTAAAATTATAAAACTGTTCTATGTAGGTACTTGCAAAAGTTGATATTTAAGAAAACGTTGATTTTTAAATTGAAAATCGACCAAAAAATAAAAAAGAGTTTCAGTGGATATTCAAGGGTCGAAAGCATAGGTTGGTTTGGTAAATTTCTTGAAATTATATATTTAGAAGCATTTAATGATCCTGATCAAGTCAAGGCACAGAATTTAGTGTTAGAACTAAATAAAACTGAGTCAAAAATTTGCGTGTATATAAATAGACGAGATATTAATTGCTAAATTATTGATAAACAAACGTTTAAGCAAGTTACTCATGTATAAGGAAATAGTTGTGAATGTTTATTTAAATCACATGACAACGTTCAAATAAAAAATAACAAGTGAAAACAAATAATTAACTGAGTAAATTGTTGAAATACCATGTATAGACTGTGTTGATTACTCTATCACATTACACATACATACATGTCACATATACATGACTAATATTCCCATATAATACATACTATACAATTTACGCCTGATTTGTGCCCTCACAGGTAAACAGTGATGTTTACGAAAAAATGTTTATACAAAAGTTGTTTATTTTTTGACAAGGAACTTTTTTTAAACTAAACTTTTGTTCTATCTCGAACGAATTACAAAATGGTTCCTACGGACCCAAGACCCAATTACGTCCTTTGTACGCTGTAAAAATTTCAGCTTGATATCTTTTTTCGTTTTTGAGTTATCGTGTTGACAGGCGTACAGATTGACAGACGGACAGACAACCGAAAATGAACTAATTAGGTGATTTTATAAACACCTATACCAAAATTTTGTTCATAGCATCAATATTTTTTAGCGTTACAAACTTTGGACTAAACTTAATATACTATGATATATTTCATATATACATGGTATAAAAACAAATGATAAATATCATGATTAATTCTTATTTATAAATTAATTTTGTTTTTTCATGTGTGTTCATGTTAATTTTAACAATATGAATAATAGGTACATTTAAAAATTATTTTGTGATATGATTTGTTCTATATTATATGCATTGTGTAATTCTTATCGTATTTATTTTAAACCGAAATAATAAATGTCTCCATTGAATCGAATGAATGTATAGTCTAGGGGTAATAGGCGCATAAGTAAAACTATTTAATAAAAAAATTTTTTTTATTAAAGTTTTCGCACCGTGCGTGAGTTTTATAGGAGGCGTTTCCATGGTAAGGATACACTACTTTAATTATAGAATTGTATGGATGCATATATAAATGTATGGATTGCATTTATGACTTTAAAATTTAATATAATTGTCTCACAAATTTAAATAAATAATTATGATAATTTACATTTGAAAAATAATATTTGTGCAATTTGATCTCTTATTTTCGCAATTTTTAATGCATTAAGTTTAATTAATTAGTGTTTTTCAATAATTTTAATTTGATATTTCTATATCATCAAATTAGTCATAACAGCCTCCTTTAGCGCCAAAATTTTTCACTGAAAGCGCTGGCATCGATTTTATTATCCCTACCATGACTACGCACACAACGAATAAGTACTTCTTCAATTTATTAATAAAGTTTTTGAAATTGAAATGAACTTCATCTCAGCAATTATTAGGCCACCGGTATTAAAAATGTTCTTTTTCATGACAATTTTCATTGTAGTAACTACATTGAATAGTATTCGAGATAACCAATAATATAAAATACAATCTACTGTGTCCTAGTTCTTTGTATGTAAAGCGCAATTAAATTATTAATGTCAAAGTATTTCTAGATATTTTCAGTATTTATTAAAATAAATTATTCATCATTTGTTCTAATTTTGAAAAACTAGAATAGTTTAAACTATAATTTGTACTAATTATTGAATTAGAAGGAAACCTAGAAATATAGAACAAAGAAAGATTGTTTGTAAAATATTGAACGTAGCAATGCGATTCCTTTGTCCCAAAATTTTGTTTTGTTTCAAGAGACGAACCCAAGACCCAACTGACCCAAGTTGCTCATTTACGAAATCGACCTTTCTTTTTACTTCCTACTGTAAAATTTTCAACTTGATTTTTTTTTCGTTTTTGAAGTATCGTGCTGTCAGACGAACAGACACACAGACAGGCAACCGGGAATGGACTTATTAGGTGATTTTATGAACACCTGTACCAAAACTATGTTCATAGCATCAATATATTTGCGTACAAACTTGGGACTAAATTTAGTATACCTTGATATGTGTAGTGCTCTACTTATCGACTGATACAAGGAATCTACAACAAACGTACGATAAAATATTCTAAGCCTCGCATTAGGTTTTTAATAGCGACGAAATATTTTGTAACCGACTTATTTAGAGACAATTTGTGACTGATGACATCGAATACTTAAGAAACCTCTATATTATGATATCATGATTTATCTATTCTGTGGTGAAATTGTATTAATGTAAATTAAATATTCATGGTAATTATGTCGTAAAATATTTATATTAAGCTTATTACATATTCACCTATTCTTATTACCCAATAAAGGTACTCAACCTAAAAACTACTAAATTTGACGTTAAAAAAGTCAGTGGCATAGATAAAATTTTACTTGCCTTTTCTCTTCGTGAAGGCTATCGTATTATTTGTGATCGAATTTTAGCTAACTGCTAATTTATCTTCATCTTTTGTGCAGCCAATTTTTCATTTCATTTTACTTAATGCTAAACAAATATCCGACACTTATTTTGTAATTTTATTATCTTGAAATGTTCATAGTTTTCTCAACGAGGCCATGGTCTTGTGGTTGTGTTGCAAGTTATTAGAAATTCGGAATCATTATATCAAAAAAATAAAAATAAAAACATAATAACTTGCCTCAGTTCCTTTCGAAACTGAGGAAAGTACTCACTTGATACACGTTTCTTGCAATTATAACAAAGTTACAGGTCTTTGTAAATATTTCTAGAATAATTTTCTCTGCCGTACAATAAAGAATTTCTTAAATTTATATCCATAACATTTTTTCGTTTAAGTGTATACACATATAATATGTTTAATAAATAAAACTTGGTATATAATTTTTTACTCACAAAAGCTATATAAAATATTTCCGTAAATTTTTCTTTTTGTTAGAAGGAATGGATGACAGAGGTGTGTATGTTTGTGTGTGCTTTAGTATGTATTCTACAGAGCGATGCATGAAGAAGTATGCGTAACCTGAATGCATTTTTTACACTTTTATTTAAGACCGTGATTTACAATTTTATTTACCACAGGTTTTTTTAAATGATAAATGCATACAGGAAACTTCGTCAGTGGCTTCCTTTTGACGAATCTACCTAACTTTCCTCTACGGTTTTTCCGCAAAAAGGTGCATTTTAAAATGAGCATGATGTCATATTTGAGGTTACGTTATGAAACAAGATGATGGGGTAATTTTGGTCCAAAAAGTATAAAAATCAGGTTAATTTACTGATTGGATGCAGAGTTTCTGAGATATCGCAATATTTGGATCGATTTTAGTCCGTATCTCAAAAACTACTCGACCAATCAACAAATGCATTCGATTTTTAAAGTTTAAGGGTCAAAATTACCTTATATACAGAGTTTTATCGAAATTGGAGATAGAAAGTTTTTTTCGATTTTTTGCAATGTTTTTAGGGCTACCTACGTACCCCTTTGAAAAAAGTCGAAAATCGGGAAAAAATCGTTGTTTTGGAATTTCATGAAACTCGGTGGATGGGGTAATTTTGACCCAAAAAGTATAAAAATCAGGTTAATTTAATGATTAGATACAGAGTTTCTGAGATATCACAATATTTGGATCCATTTCAGTCTGTATCTCAAAAACTATTCGACCAGCCATCAAATGCACCCGATTTTTGTACTTTTTGGGTCAAAATTATCTTATATACTGCGTTTAATCGAAATTGGAGATAAAAAAAATTTCGATTTTTTGCAATTTTTAAAACATGTCATATTTTTCGATATGTGAATATCATCCTAACTTCAATATGCATTATTTCGACCACGCTGTACCATATTCCACTTATAAGCTAGTTACTAATGTATGTATGTTGTATATAATAAAATATAAATATATACTTCTTTTTACGTAAGGTACCTACCTATAACATTTTCTTATACTTTTTTCATCCTTCAAAAAAAAAATTATATGCTACAATCAATATTGCAAATTTATGACTTTTATTGATAATTAATGTTTTATTTATTAAGGGTTTTTCTTTTTTTATTATCGAGTTATGAATAACGTAGATACTTTTTATGTGATATAATAAGTAAAAAGTATTTGTATATAATATAAACTTTTTATGTGATATAAATCATATACCTATCAATTTTATGAATATTTGTATGCAAGTGAATTGCCTCTAGTACTATGACTAGTTAAGCTTTTATTCAGAAATCCGTTCAATATTGAAAGTTAATATGGTTTTTATATGAGATTTACCTGTTTAATAATAATTCCATGATCCTTCAATACCATTTAGAGTATAGGTATAAAATCTATGTACATTTTTCGAGATTAATTTCAATAAATTTCTGTGAACGTAATTCTTTAGTTAGTACAGCAATACAGAGCAAGAGTGACATTGTGAGAGAGATGAATTTCTTAGATTTTGGGACCGCAAACTTTTAATTCTTCTCTTCAGATTAAAATTGATGAATTTTTGTTTTTCTTAATCTCATAATATTTATTTGACCAATCTGATATCATACAAAAATCATTAGATATAAAAAATAATAATGAGATTTAACTCCCGTTTCTCAGATCATATCTATAACAGAGGCCACCCACATCATTATTTTAATTTTATTAATTTAAACTACATTCGAATATTTAACATACAATTAATTTTATGGTGTCGGTGGAGTCGGTTACTTCGTTCCTATAAGTCTAATAATTATTGGATATAAAGCTAGCGTACAATTTTTGACTTGCTATTTGCAACAACTCCAATGTGAACGTAGGTCTTGGGTGGTCTAATAATACTGAGCTTGAGCGATATTGAAAGAGCTTCCCTTTTTAAGTTGTGGGCTTATATAATATTTCTAACCTCATTTCCGATTTCACGAGTAAACAGTGAAATTACGAAAAAATGTTTCATAAAAAAGTTGTTTATATTATTATAAGGAACATTTTTACATTAAACTTTTGTTCTATCTCTAACGGTTTACAAGATGGGTCCTACGAACCCAAGAACCAATTGACCTACGTTGCTCATTTACGAACTCGACCTCACTTTTTACGTCTTTAGCACGCTATATAAATTACAGTTTGATATCTCTTTTCATTTTTTAGTTATCGTGCTGACAGACGGAAAGCCGGACGGACACCCGGAAGTGAACTAATAAGGTGATTTTATAAACATCTATACCAACAGTTTTTTCGGAGCATCAATATTTTGAAGCGTTACTTCATATATTTCATATAAATATACATGGTTAACAAAAAGCCTTGTTAGCCGTATTTGCATTACCCATCCGTACATAATTTCATTTTTTTTTTGTCAAAATTCGTATAACATTTACATAGTTTCTTTAGAATGCGAATGCGAATATTCGACACATCACTAATATCCATACTCGAAGGTACACATAGGCTGAAAGTGATGAATGTCCCCATGCGAATAGCTTTTTAGTACCCATATTACATAATGCATACACACTTATGTTATTTTTTCTTCATGCTAGCTTTTGCAGTGTAAAAAAAGAATAATATTTATTTACTATATCATTTGAGAGTTGCTGCACGTATGTAGATATGGGTATGTAAGTACTAGCAGCTACATTTTACATTAGATATATATATATATACTTTTACGGTGCAATGTGGGCAGAAAAACTCAATAAATATTATGGAACCTTAAATATTTCCATATTCTCAATTGAATATAAAATTGTGTATAAATTGCTAAAAAGTTGTTTGTATGGTATGTCGTTCTATACAACCCAAAGAGAGCTTTTTGAATGAAAATTCGATGTAGCATTTTTGATGTTCTTCTGGCTATAATAATCTGAGACACCCTGTATAGAAAATCAATAATCATTTTATCAACAGATTTCAATCATTCATATATCCATTAACAACTAAACAACAATTATAGTTACTGAATTATTAATTATGTTGTGTATTATATGTAGGGGAAGGTCTAGTACTGTTAAGTTGACATGCGTTGCTAATTAACAAAATTTTATAGACAAGTCAACTATTATATAGACAAGTCAAATTTTTTAAGAATTCTTCATTCTAATATTGATTTGGAGAGATTTCTTACCAATTCCCCCTGATTATAAGAAAAGAAATGGAGTTATTCCTTAAAATAACACAATGAAGTTGTCTCTGTTTATGGTACTATTATTTCTCAATATTACGAAATCCGACAACAGAGATGTTTTCTGCATTCAACTCCTGCAGTTATTTTACTATATAAATAGGTTCAGTATCACGTACTGAATGTAATTGCTGAAAATCCTTACAAAAATAGGCGGAGGAAGTGCCTCCATTTTAAGGAAAACTATTTTAGGCTATATCTCCATAACCGTGCACTTAAGACCTGATTATCGGCTGATTGACTATAATAATACTTCTAATAAGTACTAGAGTGATACCCACCCGCTTCGTTGGGTTTAAATGTAAAGATTAATAAACATTGCTCTCGCTTATCTCCTTTATATAACACTCGAAATAATGGTAGGGATTGTTTTACACAGGTAAAATATATGTATGGTTTTCTACTTTTTTAAATGTATAATAGTAATTATTCATTGAGTATATCAGAGAAGATGGCCGTGAAATATTTTATATATACTATTTTTATAGAAATCTGTAATTTATGGTAATGTCAAATGAGTATTTTTACAGAAATCTGTAATTTATGGTAATGTCAAATTAATAGCTATATTGCTGTACAGTTACATTAAAAACCATTCGCTAGTTTTAGCGTGAAAGTGTAACAAACAAACAAACAAACAAACAAACATGCTTACTTTGGCATTTATAATATACAGAGATTATAATTAATATTAATGACCTACAAAATTATATGTTTTAATAATTTCAAAAAATACCACTCTAGTTTTATTAATTCATAAATAATAAGTAAATATGAATGACTATAGTATTAATACAAATATTATTATTAATGAATATCAATACTAAAAAATGAATATTAATGAACCAGTATTGTGATTGTTTTTAATAATAATGTTCATAATGAGTACCAACAACACTACAATGAACAAGTTTTATGATTGTTTTTAATAATGATCATAATGAGTATACCAACATTAAAATATTTCTATGAACAATATTGAATAAATAACGTTTTTACCATCATACACTCTCATTATAGTGATTAGAGCAAGGTGAGCTAAACGCACTCGTAAGAAAAATTTTGAGGTTGAGATTGTTTTTTTGAAATAAAAACTTCTATAAGCGCGTTAGCGATATGTTATTCATGTATTATAAATAAAATTTGATATAAGAATGAGTTTTTGTTGACTTCCAGTTGAGACATAGTTATTTAAATAAATACCACGATATTCGAAATAAAATTTTCGCTAACATTTCGCTAAATATCGATACTTCGATTGCAACGCAAACATCCCAGTAGCTAAATTTATTCATATAATACATTACAAACATTTTTCTAAAAGTTAAAAATAAATATGTAAAATATTACCAACAATTGCCCACAGTAATACTACAGTTGTCCAGTTTATCAATTCGGAGTCAGGTAAGACTCTCAACTTTATTCCAGTTGAGAGTCTTATTGCCTGCCTTGTGGATTAAAATGCTTCTAAACTATTGTGATGTCTAACAGATATAATTGGCTTGGCTCGATACGATTCAACTAATGTATACCTACATATTATTTAATGCTTCTAATGTAATTTTCATCCTCAAGGGTGAACAGTGATCTTTACGAAACAATGTTTCAAACAAAAGTGGTTTCTTTTTTATAAGGAACACTTTTACACTTAACGCTTTTTTACATTTAAACTTCTATCTATCTATCTCTTGCGGTTTCCATGATGGGTCCTACGAATTCAAGACCCAATAGAACTATGTTGCTCATTTACGAACTTTAACTCACTTTTTACGTTCTGAGCACGCTAAAAAACTTTTAGCTTGGTTTCTTTTTTCGTTTTTGAGTAAATCGTGTTTACAGACAAAAAATCGTTTTTTCGGTTTTTCAGGATTTAATGCGGTTGAATGGAAAGTAAATTAATTATACACATAGATAGACCATTTTAAAATAGACATTTCAACGGTTAAAATAAGCAAAAGTAGAATATGAAATCGCCCTAAGGTCACGAGTTCAATTGTTTTTCACTTTGTAACTTACACCAAAACTCACATTTCCGCCTAGTCGCTACCTGTTAATAATTTTATTGCTCTCAAAACCTTATTATTTTAGGCTAGAAGGTCGCAAATACATTTAGATGGATTTGGTCTGAGTGAATTCAAAAGCATCGTTTACACTTTGCCTCTTAGGTGTACCCCTTGGTCGTTGCCTTTTACAACTAGCTTCTTAATTACTCCCTGTATAATAAAGAACCGAATATGTGTACAGCAAAATTTCCAGGCGCACTCTCTCTAACTAGACATTTTTTCTTGGTGATTTTTGATATTTTCAAACTAAAAGTTTGTCTCCGTTGATTTAACTGTTAACCAAAATAAAGGTAAGTTTTACTTTCTTTAAAATAATTTCTCACAAAGCGTTTTCGATATTTTCTATAAAACACATTTTTAGTTTAGTAATTACTCAATTCACTATCTTCTCAATAACTACCAATCGATAATACACTCGATGCAAAAGTAAATCCTGGTTTATACTCTTTGTATGTATAATAAAATCCACCTCTCACATGATATTATATACACATTACGTAAAACGATACAAATCCTAATATTTTTAAAGCTGATTGCTTTTAAAACGAATACCGATTATTATACTCTATTTTCGATCTGCTATTCGCTATTCATCATATTCGATAAATCTATGAATTTTATTTAACCCGTCAGCACTCGTGTTATAAGCATTTTGTTAATGCTCGATTTAAAACTTATAAAACTTGTATTTTTCAAATGGTACACAGGATGGCTTTTTTAACTTGACATTTTCATAAAATGAAGGAAAAAAATTTGACTTTGAAAACTTTCAATGATTTCGTGTTTAAATAAAAAACACTTTGTATAAATATTTTCGAAGATAATAAATGAGAACTCTAGGATATTTCAAATAAATTTCGATTTATACCCCAATATCCTAGATCAGTTTTTTGTATTTTATTTCGACTACCAAGTAGTCATCATCAGTATGAATTAGCTAATCGTAATTACTCTTATTATGTATGTTATTCGTTGCTAATTTGCTGGCGGATTGCACACAAAGAATATTTAACACGTGAAATATTTGACGCATGTGAAGAAGACGTGAGTGAATCACATGACTAAAGATTACCGAACAGTAGACGCGAGTGCTGACGGGTTAGAAAATATACTTTGTTAAATCAAACCAAACGATGTATATTAACAAACACATAAAGGAAATTTAAAAAATAAAGTGAGAAAGAAAATGTAAAAAAAAAAATGATATTTGGTTTTTATAGACAAAATGTGATTTTGAAATAAAACTAAGATTTAAGATTGAAATAATGACTTTTTATCTTTTGATTAAAAATGCTTTCAGCGTTGGATTCTTTTTAAAACGAGAATATGATTTGAACTATGATTTAACGTCTTGTTTTTGAATGATCATAAACATAGTAACGAAATAAAACTATATTTTGCTCTACCCTTATGAAACATATTTGGTACACGTTGTTATCCAGACGTATTAATAATTGGCGTAAAATTTTTTCAGCACGTCTCCTTTCACAGTCTTAAAACCAAACAAATTCATATTAAAATATTTTACACAATTATTTACTACAAAACAAAAGTCTGAGAGGCAATGGAGCCTATTTTCTTGCAATTTTCAGGATATAAGCATTCATTGTGACTAAAGATTTAAGTAAAATCTTTGTTTGGAAATTACCATAATATTTAAATGAATAATTTTTTTATGTATCCCTGACACAAATTGTACTGTCTATAGTTTTCTTTACAGATTTACCAACTTGAAATATATATTTACACCTCTATGTACAAATGAGTTTCTCCTTAAAATAAGTCTTGATATGCCAACGGGAAACATTTTTTTTTCGTTTTCCTCGAGAAATAAATCGGTAAGCAACATTACTTTTATCAAAAGACGACCTAGGACATAGAAGTCGTTTTCTTATATGAAAACACCGGAATGTTATTTTGAACCTTCGATGCACAATGTATGCGTGCCGTTCTGACTTTCTATAGCATCGTTGCTTAAAAAAGGTTGAACACATTTTCTTAGATATGTTTCAAGAAAATCAGTAATATCGGTTCATCTGGAAAAAGCTACAAGGAATACCGTATTTGCCAAAGTTTTTTTTTAATTTTGTAAATTTTACTTGTATAATATTAGATTTTAATACTAAGAAAGGCTCTATCTAGTGATAATAAAAAGAACTATAGTTTAAAACGACCATAGATCCATAATATTTAACAGAACGGTTTGTTAAAATCTTGAAACTTGAACTATTTGGATCTAACTAACTTATTTTTAAATATTTATAGAATTTCAATAGCACTTATTTATGTTTTTCTTGTGCAAAATAGAATTCTGCGATATTAATGTTAGGATTTGAACTTTTATAACAGGCATCTTACAAAGAAATGAAAAAATTTTAAACATTTACAAATAGGTATTGGCTTAGCAAATAAGAATGTAGCTTAAAATTTAACAGTATTTTTGAATATAGAGGTTGAGACATGAAGGTTGTGCGTCACATATGTAAAGTTTTAGATACATACAACACAGATTTTGAAAAACGGAATACATTTTACATGTACGAGTACAGTATTCATAATACGATATCTGAATTAATCCCAACGATAGAATTCTTCATCATAATCCAACTAGAACAGCTACAAGAGTAGGTAGGTATGTAGCACCTAAAGCACAGGAACATTTGTGAGTTGATGATGTGTTCACTGATAGTCTATTACAATATGGAAATGAATTTATGAAATGGTTTTTGGTTATGAATGTTATGATTACACATAGTTATATACATTGTGATGTTTACATTGTATACAATGTATACCTCAAATTCGGCCGTAAACTTAATATAAAAACAAACCAAAACATCAACTGAGTTAATGGTTTTTAACCCCTCAACTTAAAATAGGGGTGTTATAAGTTTGACCGCTATGTATGTGTGTGTCTGTGTGTTTGTCTGTCTGTGGCATCGTAGCGCCTAAACGGATGAACCAATTTTAATTTTTTGGTTTCCTTTGAAAGGTAATTTAACGGAGAGTGTTCTTAGCTATATTTCAAGTTTCATGACAAATAATTTTAATATAGAAATAATGACTATGGAAATGATTGGTCAAATAAACCTGATTCAATTCATTTCGAAAAGTGAAATGGTAAAATAATTAAGTAATTTAAAACAATAATTCAAAAGAACAAAGTCAGTTCAAATATTTCAATTTTAATTAAAGTATTTCCAAAAATTTGTCCCAAAAAATGATAGCTCTCTAAGTATCCTTTTCATCTCACCTTATGTCCTTGACCATTACTTTGATATTGATTAAAGAAGGAGTGTTATAAGTAAAAAGTTTATATCTGTGCGTCCGTGTGTTTCTCAGTGACATCGTAGCCCTTAAACAGTCGAACCAACTCGATTGAGAATATTTTATAGCTTAGTTTCTGAAAATCGGTTTCAAGGAATAAATCGCATTTGTCGAGGGTTTTTTAAATTTTGTAAATTTCACTTGGAGGCTAAGAGCATAGGTATTAGATTAGTTCTTTATATCTTGGAGTCTTTCATTAAACAACCTTTATAATACAAACACAATGTTTTCTATATGTGGTTTAGATTGAATTTAGATAACAAAGATAGAATATGTGAGTAACGATGGGAAATACAACACACTAAAAAGTTATTGTATTTTAGTGTTTTATACACACAAAATATACTTTATACATATATATAGGGTACATGGTGATATGATAGGGTACTCTAAATAGTATTAAGGTCGTTATGGAAAATATTTTTCGAGATATATGGTGTCTAATACTCACAAATAAAGTACAATATATTATAGACTCTATATAGCTTCTTCTCTATACTATGTATTCGCACCATGCACCGTCCACCGTGCGAGTTTTATTGGAGGCGTTTCTATGGTAAATATACACAACTTTATTAATATAATTGCATGGATGCATATATCATAGGGAATATTCATGTATTTTTTTATTATTTTTAATTCATTGTTTACACCATTATAACATTTTTTTACTATAAATACTGTTTCAAAATGCTGTAATTAAGTGTAAAAAAATATAAAAAATAGATAATAATTTTGAGATGTTTGAACGCAGTCCTTTTGGCGCTCGCTGTTGATGACGTATTAATATGTGACCTGTCAATTGGTGACAGTTCAATGTATAATTTACACTTTAAAAAATGAATTTACAATACAGAATTTACACACGTTATTATTAAGTTTTCTAATAAAAAGTCGTAGAAAAATATAACTCAATATCATACAAAATATAAGTAAATTAAGACCATACAATATGTCAACAAGATTGACAAGCAACATACTATGACGTCACGTTCATTTTAAAATTTGAATTTCCGTTTTAGAAATTTTAATTTCTCTTACTGAATTTGAACTTTATTTACTTAATTTTAAATGAAATGTACAACCAATAAAGTTACGTAAAGTAAATATTTGAACCAAATTTAAATTTCATGGATATTCCCTATTGTATGGATTGCGTTTATGGCTTACATTAAAAATATAATATTACTGTTTAACAAGTTTAAATATGATTGTAAATTAATCATAACAGCCCCCTTTAATGCCAAATTAATCCACTGGAAGCGTTGGCGTCGATTTTATTATCAATATCATGACTACGCACACAACGAATAGGTATAATATAATAACACTTAGGCATGTACAACAGAGGTACCTTACTTATACTGAACTAGATGGTGGGCTATCTATTTTGATGGTCAATTCAGTATTTGTTATAATGGTTTCATTGCTATTCGGAAATATAAACAATATTTCAAATATATGAAGGGATGAGTATCGGTTATAGTACCATTTTATATACGTAATAAAACGATTTTTGATAGGATAGGCGTTGCATACCGAAAATAATATTTTTTATAGACTTATAAAATTAATTTCAATGATTTTTTTTCATTGTAAGAATTTTTCTGTCTATATAAAGCGTGTAAACTTGTTTCTGTATCTAATCAGTATATTTCTGATATCTCTGTAAATAAAACATGATTGGCATAATAAGCTTTATTCAGGTCAGTGGAATCTTATTGCATGGGTAAGAGACCGCAATAGAAATGTGAAAAGATTTGACGTCTTAAAAAACAAGGTGTCTGTAAACCAACAAATAAAAACTTAAAATTTTCTTGGCTTTGTCTTAACAAAATTTAGTTTTTTTCCGTGTGGGAATTTTGTAAAATGTATCCCTCCTCTTTATTATTTAGAAAAACGCCCATTTTTATTTTAAAAAAATTCCTCCCTTTTATTAACAAAAAAAAAACAAACAAACAAACGCCCATTTTTAATTTTAAGATTGTACAAATTTTAATCCTCTTCCTCACGTTATCCAGAATTTTCCCAATTTAAACATTAAGGTTAATCATAATGTTGTCACAACCGAAGTCTCCCCCTTGTTAGTAATCACTTGCTAAAAAGTTGGTCGAATTGGTGACAAAAACTTTAAAAACTTTAAGAATATTTTACCCTACTTCACTTTTAACCAACAAGGTTCAACTTTAGACGTTCAGATATTGTTTATTTTGAGCAGCTTTCGAAAATTAAATAAATGTTTCGACACTTCCTAATTTTTTTAAATTATTCTGCAGTAAACGTTCACTTTTCAACTTCACTACTCAAATAATGAATTTATTTTTTATAATATTCTGAAACATGTTAGTGCTTCTCAAAAAAATCCAATTTATTAAGAAGAACTTTCTACTAAGAGCATCCTTTGGTAGAAGTCAAATTGAAAAGACTTTCGACATAAATCTTTTTACAAGCGATTCTACTCTTTTTGACAACGTAAAAACTATTGAATAAAGGTTGTTTATTCTTCAAATTCACACCAAGATTAAATTTTTGTCTCAAATTTAAAAAAATCGATGTTTTCTCAACAATTTTTAAGCTTTTATTGAATGAATGAGTCCTTTAAAGCCATGTTTCGTTATAAGCTGATTGATTGAAAAAGTTTTTCCTTCCAAATGTAATTGTTAATAATATACACTTGTTAGTAAATTTTTATCTTGTTACCTTTATAAAATTGAGGGTTGGAGCACGCAGATGTAAACACTCCACTTTAATGTTTCATAATTGATTTTTTAATATTTATATAATTCATGTTAAAAAGTATGCATATTATTTACAGAACGATAAACAATGAAATCAATTACTTTTTTGTTTATGAAAAAAACAATGACATATTTATTTAATCAAATTGATGTTTCATACACTGAACCCACAACTAGGGTTAAAATAATATTGGTTAGGTATAATAATAACAACAGTGACCGATACAATAAATCATCTTGTTACAAATAACATTTAAGTTCTTTGCTTATAGTGTTTTATTATAGATTGCACTGACATTTGGTGATAATGAAAAAATAAACACGAATAGAAAACTAAAAATGACGTAGAAGCTTGTTATGATGTCATTTGATGATGACGTTATAATAAACTAACTTTATAAGTTGCCAAAAAATTGTAAATTAAATCGATATTATCGATAATGGAAAAAATAGATATTGTATAGTGTAGTTGATAATGTGTGATAATATAGATATCGCTCTTCACTCATTAATACTCTAACTATAGCCGTCTTTGTTCATCAAATGATAGATCTTCGATGAGCACATAATTAACTTAAAATTTAGTTTTTATATCATCGGCAATCTTATATTTTTATGGTATTATTATAAACTACAAGATTGTCTAAATATTTTAGATAGTTTTTTATCACACTCTCTAGATTTTTTGATATAGAAATATCCAATTGAAAAGGATAACCTATATGATTCATCATTTTTTCAGCCAACTTTGAACGATAAAACAATAATAAAAAGGCCAATCGTCTAGGAATTTTTTGTGATTTTTGGAAATTTTATTAATGAAAAAAATGTATTTATGAAGTTTTATTGAAATCATTTTTTTTTTTTTTTTCATTTCAATCCTTGCATATCTACTTAACTATACTTGATTCCTAATTTAAATGTTTAAGTGACATTTTTAATAATTAATATTGAAGGTAGATAGATATATTATTATATTTTCAAATGTATGTCATTCTTACATCTCATTTACAAAATTCAAATATGTAGAAATGTATGAATTATCATTTATTCAAATGAAGTAAAGTCATCCTATACATTAATTATTATTATTAATGTTACATGAGGGTTACAAAAATAATATTAAAAATTTAATATTCTTTATGCAAAGCAAAATCATTCATTACGGATTTATAGTAGCTTATGCAAGCAGAGCCGCATCTTTTAGAATATATTTATATATAAGAAATACTAGCAGATATCTGCCTGCTTTGCTGGGCAATTTCTCCTTTTTAAAACAAAGACTATCACGTTAAATCCCTCAATTATCCTCCCTTTTGTTCACAATTTTATGGATTTTGAAATTTCGGTGGGGAACTATTTTGAAAATGAAGTTTTGGCCATGATACTCGCTGACATTGTAACTTTCTATAGGTCCAAACATTAAATTAACCTGATTTTTATACTTTTTAGATCAAAATTACCCTATCCACCGAGTTTCACCAAATTCCAAATCAAAAATCAAAAAGTACAAAAATCGGGTGCATTTGTTGACTGGACGAATAGTTTTTGAGTTACGGACCAAAATCGATCCAAATATTGCGATATCTCAGAAACTGTGCATCCAATCATTAAATTAACCCGATTTTTATACTTTTTTATCAAAATTACCCTATCCACCGAGTTTCACCAAATTCCAAATCAAAAATTTTTTCCCGATTTTCATGATTTTTTCAAAGGGGTACCCCTTAAAAAAATTTCAAAAAATCGAAAAACTTTGTTTATCTGAATTTCGATAAAACTCAATATATAAGGTAATTTTGACCCAAAAATTACAAAAATCCGGTGCATTTAATGACTGGTTGAATAGTTTTTGATATACGATATCTTTTTGATTACGACACTGAAGACAAAACATATAGTATACTCGTAGTAGAAGATATAGAAATGTTACAACAGAACAATATTCATACAGTAATAATACATTTTATAATAATAACACCTAATAAAACAAACACAATAGTCATTTTCTAAATCAAAATTAATGATCAAATGAACTAAAAACGGTAATAAATCTCAATTTACACTTTTGTATTAAAGAAACATTCACTACATAACATTACATATTATAGTAGGTATATGTGTATCTAGATATACCCAATATACAGAGTGACTTTTTATTCCAAACACATATGTGAAATATACCAAGGTATACTAAGTTTAGTCCCAAGTTTGTAACGCTTAAAAATATTAATACTATGAACAAAATTTCGAATAGGTGTTCATAAAATCGCCTAATTGGTCCATTTGCGAATGTCTGTCTGTTTGTCGCTTGTCAACACGATTCTCAAAAATGAAAAGAAATATCAAGTTGAAATTTTTATAGCGTGCTTTAATAGCATACGAATCTCTTTTATTGGATTTATTAGAAAATTTTTTTCAAAAACTAGATTTCGCAGAAACAATTGAAGAAAATAACAATTTTAATACGAAAAAATTTTAATTTTGCTCTATCACAGCCAAATTATATCCCATTTTTATCAACAAAGTATGTAATTCTACTAAATTTGCTTCATATTTTTCAAATTTTTGACCAAATTTAACTCACCTTTAATAAGTTTCAAGATAATGATACCCTTGTCCCAATATTTAACAAAAATATAAGTGTTAGCGTAAAACTAACATCAAAGATGAAAAGCGTGACCCAAAAATAGTGGGTTTCAAAAAAAATTCCATTCTGATTGAATAAAATTTGCCTGAGCAATCAAAAAAATGGATTTTTTAAACTTAGAGACGTCATAAAATCCAAAAATTTTAGTTTTGCTCTATCACATCCAAAATATATCCAATTTTGATCAACAAAGTATGTAATTCTACTAAATTTGGGCCATACTTTTCAAAATTTTTGGTCAAATATAATGTACTTTTAATAGGTTTTAAGATAATGGTACCCTTGTCCCAATATTTAACAAAAATATTGGTGGTAACGTAAAACTAACATCAGAGATGAAAAACTTGACCCAAAGTTAGTGGGTTTTAAAAACAAATCCATTCTGATCGAATAAAATTTGCCTGTGTTATCAAAAAAATGAATTTGTTAAACTTAGTGACGTCATTAATATCCCAAAATTTTTATTTTTCTCTATCAAATTATACCC